>NC_064292.1:2298167-2467315 GCF_019186545.1 Solanum stenotomum
CCCCCCCCCCCTCAACACCCCATCCCAAAATAAAATTAACAAAATTTTTAATTTTTTTTAAAAATAATTACCACCCCACCCCCTACGCCCTACCAGCTTCCCCTCCACACCCTATCCAAAGAAAAAATTAACAAAATTTTAATTTTTTTTAAAAATATATATATAATAAAAATTACCAACCCACCTCCTACCACCCCACCCCCTATCCCAAATTAAATGTAAAAAAAAAGTTTCATTTAAAAAATTAAAAGACTTTCTTACCTTTATCACTTTTTTTTTGTTTGCTTTTACCCATTTTATCCATTTAACTACCCACTTTTAAATGGATATTACTCGTTTTTTACCTATTTTTAAATGAGTTGGATACCCAACCTATTTATAATGGGTAATATGAGCGAATATTCATATTATTTACCCATTTTTCCACCCCTAATTAGAACCATAAAAAAAATCCAGATTTTTTTGTGTGTCTGACCAGAACAATCACAAATAGAAAGAAAAAAAGGGAATTGAACTTGAATTTACATGTCCATGAGAGAAATTTGGAGAGAATAGTTGAAAGATGGAGCCATCATCTGTACAGTAAAAAACTCTTACACGGTGATGTTGTACCAACAAGAAAACATTATATATTTACATGGCAATAAGAATGTGATAATCGTAACTACTATTACAATATACAGGTAGAGCAAAAACGTTGGCATCTTAGCTGATAGACGACGCACCACAAAATATATTGAGGTCTTAAGATAACTAAATTATATGTGACAAAGGTTTCTATTAAGATTAGTGAGTAAAAGTAGTTAGTTCAATATTCAAAATAGGAAGTGTATAAGTTAGTTAGTCGGTTATACAACTACCTATCCAAAAGTTAGTTAGGAGCTCTAACTAAGTTCCAGAAGTGTTGTATATATATAATCATTCTTGTACTCATTTGTTTAAACGAATCAATAAGAGAATTGTGAGAGAAC
Source organism: Solanum stenotomum (assembly GCF_019186545.1). Classification (NCBI taxonomy): domain Eukaryota; kingdom Viridiplantae; phylum Streptophyta; class Magnoliopsida; order Solanales; family Solanaceae; genus Solanum; species Solanum stenotomum. The sequence continues at coordinate 2,299,139 of NC_064292.1, forward strand.
TTATAACTCTCAGATATAAGCTTCTTATATAACAAATTGATTCTTCTTCTTCTTCCTCGTCTATTTCTTCTTATTCTTCTTCTTCTACTATTTCTCTAGTTCTAATCTTGAATAACTAGCTACATGGTATCAGAGCTTTCAAGCAAGATATTCATTGCTTGATTCTGGGAAATTCGCAACTCATCAACTGAAAGAAAGTCAAATTCCAATTGATTCAACGAAATGGCACCAAACTATGAGGATTCTCAAGCACAGGCCACTGACACCACTTCTGGAGCTGTAATGGTAATCGATCACAATCACCCTTTGTTCTTGCATTCTTCTGATGTGAGTGGAATACAAATTATTTTGTTTCAGTTAACTGGGGTAGAAAACTACTCAGTCTGGTTTAGATCAATGAGGATTGCATTGCTAGGGAGGAACAAATTGGGAATGGTTGACGAATCTTATAAGAAGGAAATGTTTCTAGGGCTAGAGTATAATTGGGAAAGAGTGAATGTTATAGTCTTATCTTGGATCCTGAACTATGTTTCAAAGAATCTGTTAGGAGGCATAATGTATGCTTCAAATGCTAAAGTAGTATGGGATGATCTGTTCGAAAGATTCAACAAAGTTGATGGGTCAAGAACATTCAATCTGCATAAAGAAATTGCAACATTAAGTCAAGGCACCAGTTTTGTGTCTATGTACTATTCTAAACTCAAAGGACTGGGGAAAGAGTTTGAAGCTCTAGTTCCAATCCCAGGGTGTTCTTGTGAGGGGTCAAAGGAATATAGTGTGCATCATCAAAATTTGAAGTTGTTTCAGTTTCTCATGGGGTTGAATGACTCATATCTGCAAGCAAGAAGTCAAATTCTAATGATGAAACCAGTACCTAGTGTTAATCAAGCTTACTCTATGATCTTAAGTGATGAAAGTTAAAGGTCTGTTGTAGCTAATGCAGGAGTGTTGGGTACTGGTCCAGCAAGTCTACAAGGGTATTTTGATGTTGTTATGTACTCAAGGACAAGTGGAACTCAAAATAGATTAACAAGGGATATAATCTTGTGTGTGATTTCTACAAAATTAAAGGACATACAAGGAAAATTGTTATAAGATCATTGGATATCCACAGGATTTTAAGTTCAAAAAGAAGAGAGTAAGTAGTTCTGCATATAATGTAACTGGTGAATCTGAGGATGCTTTGAGGTCAAGGTCTAATGATAGAGTGAGGTCAAATGCAAGTGATATAGGAAGTGGACAATTGAGGTGTGACGGAGAGGTTAAGATACCACATCAGAATCAGCTGGAATCCTGTACATTGACTAGGGAGCAATATAATCAGGTCTTGCAATTCCTTGACAAGAAGTTAGAGGTTTCATATTGTGTAAATGCAGTAGGTACAAATTCTACTCCAAGAAGTCAGAGTCACAGTCCAGGATGGATAATAGATAAAGGAGCCACAAACCATGTTGTGGCTGACCTGAGTCTCTTAAAAAATCAGTCTATATCTAAAGTTGAAAATCCCAAGAAAGTACATCTTCCAAATGGTGATAAAGCCTTGTTAACATATCTAGGTTCTAGCACACTAGATGGCAAGAAAACAGTTTCAGGAGTATTTTATATTCCTCAGTTCAAATTTAATATGTTATTTATTGCTAAACTAACCAAGGAGTTGAATTGTTCTGCATTCTTTTTTCCTGACTTTTGTTTGTTTCACGAACTCTTCAGTGGAAAGGTGAAGATGATTGGTAGAGAGGATGGAGGATTGTACATTTTGTCCAACAAAATAGATAAAGAAGATTATGTTGTATTGTCAGCAAGACATTCTGAGCACAGTGATAGAAAGACTAAGAAACTAGATATTCGGTTACTACATAAAAGGCTAGGGCGTAGCTCTAGTTCAAAGCTTAAGAAGTTGTTAAATACTAGTTTGGAGGATATTACAAAGTCTATAAGTAAATGTATTGTATGTCCTTGTGCCAAACAAGCTAGAATGTCATTTCCTATTAGTACTTCTAGAAGCTTGAGTACTTTTGATTTGCTACATATGGATTTGTGGGGTCCTTATAAAAAACCTACATTTGATGGTTTCAAATACTTCTTAACTATTGTGGATGACTACTCTAGAATGACTTGGGTGTTCCTGTTAAGGATGAAGTCTGATGTGTGTACAATGCTGAAAACTTATTTGATTTACATAAAGACTCAATTCAATAAGCAAGTGAAGGTTATAAGAAGTGATAATGGTATTGAGTTTGTGAATACAAACTGTTCTGAGTTGTTCAAAGAATTAGGCATAATACATCAAGCTTTATGTGCTTACACACCCCAACAAAATAGAATAGCTGAAAGAAAAAACAGACACATCTTAGAGATAACAAGAGCCATAAGGTTTCAAGCAAATATTCCTATAATGTTTTGGGGGTTGTGTGTTAAAGTTGTTGTTTATATTATTAACAGGATGCCTAGTAGTGTTATTGTTGATATGTTTCCTTTTGAAAAATTGTATAATAAGAAACCTTCTTTGCATCAGTTAAGGGTGTTAAGATGTCTATGTTTTGCTAAGAGAGTAAATGAGTCAGAAAAGTTAAAGCCCAGGTCTACAGCTTGTGTTTTCCTGATATGCTGAGACTCAAAAAGGATATGTGGTATATGATCTAGCTAATAATGTGTTTTCTGTCAACAGGGATGTAGTGTTTCAGGAAGATGTTTTTCCATTCAAACTCAAGTCCAAGGATTCAGTTCCTGTTTTTACAGACTCTGGTATAAATCATGAAGTGGATGATCTAAAAGAAGTGTCAATAGCAACACATTCACAGCATAATTCTCAAGTTGAGATACTGCCTCAAGAACAAGTTGAAAATACTGAAGTGGAGACTTCTACCAACCTACAACAAACAAATGTATATGAGGATATACAAGCAGAACATATATCTCAAACTGAAGTGAGGAAATCAAGAAGAAGAACCAAACCTCCGTTATGGTTAAAAGATTTGGTGTCACTAAACATCCATGAAGGACCTTGCAGTTTGGATAAATATGTGTCATACAGTAGTATTAATCTTACCTATCAGACATATCTAGCAAAGATGTTAAGTGTGATAGAACCACAGTCTTACAAGGAGGCAACATCTGATCCTAGGTGGACTGAGGTAATGAATGCTGAGATAAACGCACTACAAGATAATCATACTTGGGAAATAGTTGAACTTCCTGATGGAAAAACACCTATAGATTGCAGATGGATATTCAAAGTTAAGTACAAACCTAATGGAGAAGTTGAAAGGTTCAAGGCAAGGTTGGTGGCAAAGGGGTACAGCCAAAAAGAAGGTTTAGATTATCAAGAAACCTTCAGTCCTGTTGTAAAGATGAAGAATGTTAGGACTGTCTTGGCTATTGCAGCACAACAACACTGGCAGATACATCAAATGGATGTATTTTATGCATTTCTTCAAGGAGATTTACCTGATGAAATCTATATGCAATTACCTCAGGGATTTGAGAGTCAGGGGGAGAATAAAGTGTATAAACTCACTAAATCCCTCTATGGATTGAAACAGGCTCCCAGACAGTGGAATGCAAAGTTGTCTGAGGCATTGTTAAGGTTTGGGTTCAAGCAGAGTGAAAATTATTGGTTAATAGAGAGGTGCGGCGCCCCAAGGGGGAAACCTCAAAGCCCCTTTTGGGGCGCGCTGGCAGGCGCGACGCGCCAACCCCTTTGCCCAGAAACTCGACTTTTCTCCCTTTTTCTTCAACTCTAAACCATCCTTACTTCAATGGATCTAACCCCAAACACTAAGGATCATCAATCCCTCAACATACCATAGATTACAACTCAAAACACAACCCAATCATGTCTCACAACCAACCATAAACTTCAACAACACAACTAACAACGTCAACAACAACTAACAACTTCAACAACAATTCCAATCTTTCCTCAAATCATAAAATGAGCTTGGTGTGTGGGGGAAAGGATCAACCCACAAAAAGAACTCACATACCTTGATAGGGATCACCCCCGACGATTTCCACGACGGAAACTTGTTGATCTCCTCTTCTTCTCCTTCTTCTCTTCTTCGCTCTCAAGAACCCTAACTTTCTCTTTAAAATGGAATAAAAATTATCCAAAGTCAGCCTAACACACCATATAATCCCAAAAGAAATGGCTAGGGAAAAAGACCAAAATGCCCTTAATTTCCCGGACAGATTTCCCTGACAACTGCCCAACTTCTAAAAGGCATAACTCGCTCATACAAACTCGGAATCGAGCAAACTCGGTGGCGTTGGAAAGATCATTCCACAAGCTTCACAACCATAACTGTAACTACTCCTAACTCATCCCGATCTAGAAGTTATGACTGCTCAAAGTTGGCCAAAAACTCACTGATTTCCACACTTAAGCCAAATTCCAGATTTTCAAATCCTTTCCAAAATTGAACATTTTCAAATTCCAAGCCTCTTCTTAGCTATTTCAAATTGTCGGATGTTACACAACTGCTTTTTTTTTTATGTATAGCGAAATATACGTATTTATGTTTGCTATGGAGCACAATTATGCAAACTATAGATATAACATACAAATATGATTTTTGTGTTTGCTATATGTGAAAGTTGCTCAAAAACAAAAGGGAAATGAAGAAGCTATTAATTATTTTTTTCTAAATCTCTATTTAAATAAATTAATTATTTTATAACTAAGAAGTTATATTTAATTAATACTATATAATTAAAGATAATTTAGTGAAAACTCTTTCTACTTTTTCAATGTTACTGATTTTATAAGAAATGTGATCAAGCAAAAAGTATTATAACAAATATGCATAGGAGCAAATATATTTGAAGAGCCTCAAATGCCTTAGTGGATCCGTTATTAAATTGATCACCTAATATTTTTTTATTTCCTTTTCATTTTTACTTATCTGTTTTAAATTCTGCGCAACTTTAAAGAAATAATAATAAATATAAGTATTTTATTATGATATTCATATTAATTGTAAGAAATAGTAAGGGAGTAAGTAATTAATATTGCATATAAAAAATAAAAAATAAAAAGTTATATAGACAAATAAAAATGAACGGAGCAGTATCTAAGTTTCCACTTTTGGAGCCACTTAGCATTTCCATAACACTTATCCAGATCAGTGCATTTGTTTTCCACTTTAGGAGATACTAATTGTGTGGACTATNTGGGTTCAAGCAGAGTGAAAATGATCACTCTTTGTTTATCAAGCAAACATCAACAAGTTCAGTGTTTGTTCTTATATATGTGGATGATATGCTAATTACAGGAAGTAGTGTTCAACTCATTGAAGAAACAAAAGCTAAACTGAGTCAAACCTTCAAGATGAAGGACTTAGGAGAGTTAAGATTTTTTCTGGGGATTGAGTTTGCCAGATCAAGTAAAGGTATATTGATGCATCAGAGGAAGTATGCATTAGAACTCATTTCTGAAACAGGACAGGGAAATGCAAAACCAGCAGTAACTCCTATTTACAATAACAAAAAGCTAAGCTCATGACAATATGATAATCACTTCAATTCAAAGAATGTACAAGAAGATCCTCCAGCCGATCAAAGCCTATATCAGAGACTAATAGAAAAGCTACTATATCTCACTATGACAAGGCCTGATATTTGCATTTGGAGTGCAAACCTTGAGTCAGTTCTTACAACAACCTAAAAAGACTCATATGGAAGCAGCTTTAAGGATTGTTAGATACATAAAAAGTTAGTCAGGTCAAGGGATATTATTATCCAGCATTCAAGATATCAATCTCACAGCTTTTTGTGATGCTGATTGGGCATCTTGTCCTCTTACAAGGAAGTCTGTAACAGGGTATTTTACCAAGTTTAGTAACTCAGTGGTGTCATGGAAGTCTAAGAGACAATCTATTGTTTCTAAAAGCTCAACAGAAGCTGAGTACATAAGTATAACCACAACTGTAACATAAATCATCTGGATGTTGGGGCTGTTAAAAGACTTAGGGATTGAAGTGCATAAACCTGTAGAAGTATGCACAGATAATAAAGCAGCCATCTTGTTAGCTACTAATCATGTGTATCATGAGAGGACAAAACACATTGAGATAGATTGCCACTTCATAAGGGGAAAAATTGTACAAGGAATAATATGTACCAAGTACACTCCTACACATGAACAACCAGTTGATATGCTTACAAAAGGGTTGACTAAAATTCAACATCAGTTGCTCAGTTCCAAGCTTGGAGTTGAGAACATATTTTCACTTCCAAGCTTGAGGGGGAGTGTTAAGATTAGTGAGCAAAAGTAGTTAGTTCAATATTCAAAATAGGAAGTGTATAAGTTAGTTAGTCGGTTATACAACTACCTATCTAAAATTTAGTTAGGAGCTCTAACTAACTAAGTTCCAGAAGTGTTGTATATATATAATCATTCTTGTACTCATTTGTTTAAATGAATCAATAAGAGAATTGTGAGAGAACTTATAATTCTCAGATATAAGCTTCTTCTATAACAGATTGATTCTTCTTCTTCTTCCTCGTCTATTTCTTCTTATTCTTCTTCTTTTACTATTTCTCTAGTTCTAATCTTCAATAACTACGGTTTCGACCTTTATTGAATTTGTTGGCACCATGAAAGATGAGACAACTCACTTTGTAAATTGCGGTCACTTGAGCTTATTGAGGATGAACAAACAACAGTAGTTGATCATATACGTACTAGACTTCTTAATCTTATTTTCATGTCAGAGATTTTTACACTCTTTTCTTTTTTCGCCTCATGTCGCCACATGGGAGGAACATAGGGATGTAAAAAATGGGTTCTATCAACTTGTTCTAACATAGGATAATAATCTCATGAGTTTGGTCTTACTTCATCGTTGAGAAAGGAAAGAAGATCGTGGTACCCTAAATCATCTCTTGATGCACAATGAATTTGTAGACAATCTATTGATGATATGAATGTGAATTTTGGCTCCATTTATTTGTCTCCTTCCAAATTTATGTAAAGCTCCATGGCAATTTGGAATTCCAATATGATGATGATTTTGCACTGTGCAAATTAAACACTTGAAGCTTTGGTTTCTGAAAGAATGGGTAAAAAGCTGAAAGCATTTTTGGTTTGCTTAAATGCCTAAGAGATTTTGTACACTAATGACTCTGTCTTGATTGATGATCTTACTCTCAACGCTCTACAATTCTAATCACTGTCATTTCCTTAACCATTTGTAGATAGCTATTAAAATGTACAAGGCAGCTGGTGAGAAAGGTTCCTACTTTGGACAGTTTGCAACATTCAATTGCAGGTTCCCACTCTTATCTTTTTCATTAGTTTTGCCCCACCATCAGAAAGATAATTCAGGTCTTGGGCTCTATTTGTTTTCTTAATAGTACGGTAGTAGCTTTTGTCGATAGTTAAATTAACAATGCGTCATGGGCATAAGGATATATATTCAATCTGATCCGATTCATTAAGTCGACCTGAAATTGCTCTGAATTGAAGGACATTTGTTGTTATTGTAGTTGTTGGTGGTGGTGTCGTCTTTTAGTTCAATATTTCTTACAATATTGGGCTATGATGTCTTAGCTTCAGTGAAGCGATATGGACAGTGAAGATTCATATATATATATAGTTGAACCTACCTAACTTGAGTGAAGCCATAGTTGATTCACATATGGGTGGGTGTGTATACAGTAGCAACTATTTTTTACTGATTGTAGCCTTACCAATATTTGTGAAATTTGTAGATTAATATATATTGGGCCTGTATTTGCACGGGCAATCATCGTCTAGTTATTTATTAAAGAAATTACATTTAGTCGAAGGTGCATATGCATTGTTGTCATATATTGATGGATTCAACAAGCAACAAACTAAGCATCTTTTTAGTTTCGGATTTGGGACTTGTATATTCGTCATGACCATCTCCAAAAGTTGTATCTACCAATTGCGCAAAATTTAAACCTAGTTCAAGGACGAAAAATGGTACTTCCTTATGAAAAAGGAATTCCTTATTTATATCTTTCCATGCATTCGTGACCATCTTCCGAATCTCAACATACGCCTCCTCCTTTGAAACTCCATATTCTTTTATGTAGCAGTCAACAATTGAAGCAACATGTCCTCTTTGTTGATTAACCTACGAATAACGATACAAATACATTCAATACAACATCTATATAATTGCTTTTAATTTTGTATGTTACATTGTGTTATACTTACTTCATGATCAGAAATATCATCCATACATCGACAGATTGCTCCAGCAGAACGTGCAACCAAAAGCCCATTTGTTAGCCACTCAATATTCTCTTTGGTCATATACAATTTGTCCATGCCAACCAAGGAATTTGTTACATAAAGCATACATGTAGCTGTTATTACTGCATTTTTCATATATTCATCACATTTTGGAATATAACCAGCATTCAACCAATCACTTTCCTTCATATAGGCAGCCGTCAATTTTTTCCACTACAACAAAATACCAAACATTGAAATCATTATAAAATCCTAATCTAGCTAGATCATAATAATAGGAGAAACTACTTAATTAGACCGTCTTCACTATCAAATTTTATACTATTATTACTTATACATTTAAATTATTACATATTTTACCACTAATTAAGAGTTTTCTATCATATATTAAGGAAGATACACTTAAAAACATGTACTTTTGCTACCTTATACAATATAATAGGTCAAGAGGCGAACGAGATTTGTATACATGTGAATCACACTAGATACATGAATATGTATGTATATCGTGTGATTCACATGTATCTTGGATACTAGATACATAGGAGAGTGGCAAGCGAGAGGGATAGAGGCGAGAGAGATTTGTTATGTATCCCAAATATATATGGTACAAATTACACCTAATTTTGACCTCATGTATCCCGAGATACATATATCTAGGCATATCTGAACGTATCAGGGTGCATCAAAATCTAGTAAGACATGTAATATTGCAAACTAGAGTGTATCTAAGTAATTAGCTCCTAAACGAGTGAGATTTATGTAAGTTCCCTACTAATAATAGTTCATATTCAAATCAACTGCACTACTCAATCCTTATATGTGCTGTGCAATTTGGTGAATGCATCTCAGTTTGCACAATTTATTAGCTAATAGAATAGACTATAGAATATATTGATTGATATAGTAAGGTGTTGTTTTTATTGAACTTAGTATTAGGTGGATGGGCTTATGTCTAATTGGTAGGGACAAATATAGGTATCAAGATCCCAGATTCGAAATTCAATTCATAATCTAAAAATTCAAACAAAAAAATCTAAAAAGTTCAAATTTCAAGTTGGATTTTTGGATTTTCCCAAACTATGCCGCAACACTAACGCCATATCTTCCTTTTGATTCAAAATGTCAACAATTTCTTTTTTAACCTATAGTTAGATGTAGCTTAAGCAAGAATAGACTAAGTTGGATTTTGGATTTTCCCAAACTATACCTCATTTTTTGCATAGTAGATTACGCTATTCGATTTGCCTTCTTTGGCCAATACTTCTTCTGCTTCATCGTAGATATTGAGAAGTTCTTGATAAACAATTCTCATATATGGTGGTAATGAATCCATAACACGTATGTCCCATCTGTACTTGACAGTTGAATTTGTTGGGATCAAAATAATATCAAGAGCAACATGTGGAAGGTAATTATAATCGCAAGCTATAGCAATGATAAATAAGATGACAAAGAAAAATATACTAAAATAATCCTAACATATAATGATATAATATTGATCAAACGACCTACGTATTAAAAACTAATTAGGTTACCTCTCAATTGCATTAGTGAGAAGCACAAGTTCATCATGGGTTCCATAAGCATCATAAGTGTCATCAACAATAGAGTTCATGTTGACTACTTTTGTTAACATTCTTCTCAATCGACTATATTGGGGCTCAACAGACAATCCAATTATCCAAAAGTAACTTTCCACAAATCTGTCTTTTGCATATGGTAATTTGTTTGCAATATCCAAATCTTTCCACCACCTACGTACATATATATATATATATATAGTGATCGAGACCATTATTAATATCATAGTACATACATTTATCGCGTATTCATTTAATTAGGAAGGGGATATAACATGAATGAATAAATACATACCTTGATATCTCGTTAAGCTCGTCTTGATGCACCTTTTGCAACATGTTAAAATTCAATTTCGCGAATTTCAATAGTAAATCATTATGTGATTTGATATTTTCATAAATGTGTATGTATTTTCTAGCTCCTACCCTTGGTACTGTTTTACGAATAGGCTGACTTAACGCTTCAGTAACTTGAATCTTAAGTGAGTTATTGGTCAAGTTGGGGAGTAGGGACTCGAGACGAGTGGTGGTAAAAATATCACATCAACTCTGAATCTAACGGGCAAATTCATACAAGCACTTTTCCAAATTTCCTTAATAAATTGTGCAAAAGTACAGTCTGTATAAACTTTATATTTAAAATTAATATATAGCAAAATCTAGTTTGTTTATTTACTTCTGTTTGGTAATTTCATAGTTTTTGACTAATCCATCAACATGTTTTCTCATCAACAATTTCCACACCCTGCCAATAAAGTTATATGTTTCCACTTTTATCGTTGTTGACAATAAAGTTTTTTTTAATAAAAAAAAATCATAATTGTGGGGATTAGGCACTACTTAATTTATGTATTGATTATAACAAAAATACATATTCGATGGATTGGATATTTGTCTAATCCACTAGGTTACCTGAAGGATAAAACTTTCATCCTTATACTAATCGTTAAAGAACAAAATATGAAGTATATGCTTACTTGAATTACTCCTCCTGTCCTATCTCATGTGACGCTAATTAACTTGTCATGATATTTATGGTAAAAATAAAGACTATTAAAATTTAAGGTCTAAAATAATCCTTAGATATTTGTCTGATTATAAATCATTAAGGTAAAAAGAGATTTTTAAATTTAGTTATTTTCAATTATAGTAATTTAACATTCTTTTTAGGACGAACTAAAAAGAAAAAGATGTCACATCAAATAAGACGGAGCGAGTACGAATTTCTTGCCCTTGGTAGTAGCCTATAATGGTCAATAAAATAATTTATAAATCATGAAGCCTCATATTCAAATCCTAACGGAAGCAACATATAATAGGAAATTTCTTCAATTTCATCTATCTAAATCTTAATAAACAAAATTATGATGGGAAAAGAAGGTACCACGTGAAATTAGTATCTGAAGCTCTTTACAAATTTTGAAGTTCTTCCAAAGTATTTTGCCTTTAATTACCAGCTAGTACATGAGTGTAAGGTAAGAGTTACAATTAGATAGAAAAGCAAATGGACCAAAAAGTAAGTAAAGAAAAGGAAAAACAATGAAGAAGTTGCATAATATATATAAAAGTTACCAGAAGAGATGTAATGGCCTTGTTGCCTCAGTAGTCGAAAACGAAGAGAAACAACGTGAAGATTGTCATCATTATTCTCACTCTGTAGTTGAGAATCAAAACTGTTTTGAATGGATATTTCGATTTCATTATGAAAATGATATGCTACTCCCAATCGTTGAATTGTGTCTATCAACACAAGTTTTTGTGTACTATGGTCCGGAGTTTCCACCAACGTTTTCCTGATCATCTCTTTTAATTCATCAACTTCAACTTTCTCTTGGGTACTAATTTCCTGCGGATGGATAAATAATCATTTTCATTAATTAAACGATACAACTCAAATGTATTTTAAGAAGAGAAGGCACAGCGCGGCGCGTTTACTGTTTGTTGAGGAGTGTAGGAGAGAAAATGGTCTCCCCAAAGTGTTGGTTCAAAATCAGCCAAATGACGTGAAGGATCCATTGCTTGGCTCCTTAATTTTGTTCTTCTGGAACACAAATTTGGCCAAAGACGAAAGCTTAGATAATTTGCTTGATAAGTATTAATATTAGTATTGTATGTCCTCCTTCCAATAATAGTTGATTGAGAATTTGGAAAGATTGGTGCTACAGAAAACATTCTGATTCCTTTACACAAATTTGCCAGTTTTGTAGCTATTAATACTTACTGTACTTTAGATTATACTGAAACTAATTGTGCAAGTACTCACAACAAGGTGTGGGTTCGTGGGTTTTTTTTACAGAGTAAATTTCGTATTTGTATTAGAAAATTAATAAATATATATATGTATATTAATATGTGAACCCTTAACAAAATTGATTGACAACTCAATGATAAGAAAGGGTGGTGGAAATGACTTTCACACTCATATTTTGCAATATTTTTCTTATCTTTCCTAAATTTAGAATCCCAAACTCCTAATCTTAACGCCTCTGGCATAAAAAAAAAAAAACAGGGCAAACTGATTGCCTTTTAAAAAAAATGTATTTATTTCATGTAATGCTTGATGAGGTATTTTAGTGAGGAATGACATTGAGATGACCCTCTTATCTCTTCAATTCAAAATAAATGAATATTTGTTTTTAAGAAAGATAATCAATTGTACTAATTGAATGATTACTGTTTGAAAATATTTTTCTTTTTTACTTTAATTTCCTCAAGATTTTTTTCAAAGTAGGAATAAGTAGTGTTGAATTTGAAAATTCAATTAGAGAGAGGATAACTTTGGAGCTTTGAAAAAAACATTCATTTTGATTTGAACTAAAGAAAAGTACTAGAAATTCCCTTATTTTGGATTGGATGGTGTATTTAATTATAAAAAAGGTCATATTTATCTTTATATTCTTACAAAAATAAAATATATTTATCCTTCCATATACTATTTAAAATAATATCGGCAAAGTAAAGTCTTACACACTATTCCACTAACAAAGACATGTTAATTTGGTCCTTTTATTTGCACTTCTTTATTCATTTTATACTTTGTGTTTCATTCTTCTGTGCCAATTTCAAAATAAATATTTTATCCGAGAAAGCATTGGAACTTTGGGTGGCTCGACACAGAGAAAAATGATTTTATCAGAGAATAAGTGAGTTTTTCTTATTTATTATTTTATATTCTGTATATAAGTAAAAAATACTATTGTAAAAAAATTGTATATAATCTAGACATACTATGAGAAGGGGAGGTGGGGTAAAGATAATGTGTCTTTGAGAGTAGGAAGGACACCGTCAAAATGGAAGGTCACTTGTGAAACTTATTTCTCTACTTCTGTTAAGGAAATGATTTCTCATTTTAAGAAATTTATTTTTTTAGAATAAATATTTTTCAAAAGTTTTGATCAAAATCAAATGAGAAAATTTAGAAAATATTTTCCGACGTACCAAAAACACCCTTAGAAATTACTATATACAAATTGATCAGTTTTCAGGGAGTAAAGGGTCCTTATTTTTGTTATTTTTTTGATAAAATGCAACTGCCTAACATTAAGATGCGACTCTTAAGTAGTGTTTTAAAAGGCGGGAACGTGAGACGAGGCGTTTTACTTAGTATAATGTGAGGCGTAAGCCTCGAGACGTATGGTGTAAGCCCTTGGATCTTTCAATTTTTAATTTATAATATACTATTATAATATAATAACACAAAATTATAAAAATACATCAATGTTTGAAATGATTACAAACATGATTAAGGAAACTCATAGAAAATAAAACTTCTAACATGATTATATAAGTATAAATAATCTAATATCTTAACTTTCTAATAATAAAAGAATCATTATTTTTAAAAATATATTATTATTATTATACTATACAATATACCCTCCTAAAAGAAAATAATCAATAAAACTTACTAGTATTATAATAAAAACATCACTCCATCATGAATAAAAATAAAATTACTTTCAAATAGCTAAATAAAATATGATAATTTTGAGACATGTGACAACAACATGAAGATCAATGATAAGTGAAAAAGTAAAATTTTGCTATGTATTTTTAAAAGAAATGTTACGTAATATATAATAACCCTCTCACAGTGTTACGAAATAGTAAAGATGTGATACTAGAACTTGTTATTTGAGTTACTCTCAATATTTTTAATTCTATGGATTAAAAACTATTAAGTATCATTCATGTATTCAAGAATTATGAGGGTCAACAATGTCAGCTAAAGAATTTAATACATAATTTGTGTAAGATCTGTTAGGCAAGCCTTGAGCGTTGGGCATGCTTAGGACGTACAGTCGAGCGCTTAGGGAGTAAGTCTTACCGAACTAAGCCCCACACTTGAGTCTTGGGACATTTTGCTAGAGCCCCGCCTCGGGGCGAGCCCTGAGGCGAGTTCCAACAGAGTCTTTTATAACACTGCTCCTAAGTAAAGGGAAAACTACCTTATTAGACATATCTTCATATCATATATACTAATTCTACTTATACTTTTTAAAAAATACGTATCTTACAAACTAATTAAGAGTTTTCTACCATATATTGAAAAATATGCACCTATATACATGTAATTTTTCTACCAGATACATTAAAATAGGGAGGGAGGCAAGCGAGATAGCTATGTATCCTAAATACATGTGAATCACACTAATACATGTATATGTATGTATCAGGTGTAACCATATACATAGAAGAGTGACGAGCGAGATGGAAGGAAGGCGAGTGAGGCTACCGAAATATGTCTATGTATCTCAGATACATGTAAATCCACTTGGATACCGTGTATGTAGAAAAACTAATATGCATATTCTCAAAATATATATTCTTCGATTTATACATATTGATACAATCAAATTATATTAGGGATAAAAATTATATTTGTGTATAAAAAAATAATACATCTATCAAGCTATATCTTTGTATCGAAAAAAATTGATACAACTATTATCAGAAAAATTGTATCCGTATACTTATTTTAGCGGTGATACAATACTCAAATATTGTATCAATGTTTTTTGCCATTCATGAATCACAAAATATTGATACATATTGTATGTGTGTATTTATTTTAGGAGTGATAAAGTGTGTATATGTTATTTCTGTATATGTGTATGAGATTAAAAGAGAGAGAACAAAGGCGGACAACATTTGAGATCAGAGGAAGAGGAGGTTGTGTATATGTGGATATGTGTATCTGTTATCTATGTATCATAATTTCAATTGAGATATAAATTGGATTTGAGATACAATTTGTTTGCCTCTCTCCTCTCTGAACTTGTTGCTATGAATAGCAATTAGGAAAACTGTAGTTACAATTCATAATTATGATCCAAACTATATTTATTTATAAAAAAAAGTAAATTTTAGGTTTAGCAAACATAAAAATCATATTTGTATGCTATAGCTATAATTTGTATAATTGCGTTCCATAACAAACTTTGCTATGGCTATTAATCTGTATATTTCGATATACATATACATAAAAATCTATATTTGTATATTTCGGTATAATTATACATAAAAATTTGTAATGTATATCTACCGTATTTTTGTATATATGTTTTTTTGTTGTGATTTTCAGTCGTATATGTATATGTGTACTATATGTATTTAAATATAAATATGTATATGTATATGTAACTGTATTTTTGTATACAGATAGGTTTGTATACAAATCTCTCTCTCGCTTTATACAAGCACAAATTATACATTGTATTTTGTATAATCTGTTTTTGTATAGAGCGATAAAGAGAGAAAGACAAAAGAGAACTGAACAGGGAAAAAATTGTATTGTATAATTATAAGTGTATAGGACGAAGATATATATGTATTTGCATGTGTATATACAGTTTTTTCTCGCTTTATACAAACAGAAACACAGTTTATACATTTGTGTTTGTATAAAGTGGCAGAGACGAGGAAGAGTGGTGAACGAGATTAGCTGGAGAGAGAGGCCAGTGGCAACCTATTTGCTACAGATTAGAATTAAATGAAATTGTGGTTATAATATTTAATTTGAATTAATAGTTTGCTATTTTATACAATTTTTCCTATAAAAAAATCTCTACAAATAAAAGGTCATTGATAAATATTTTGAATTTAAAAGTATTATGTTTTTCTCCCAAAAAAAAAAGATCCGGCCCAACAAAAGGCCCAAATCTCAGACATAAAACAACAAAACAAAATAGAGCCAACGGGAAAAACAAAGGGAAAATTGTATATAATAACAAATTATTAATTTAAATTAAATGCTATAAACATAGTTTGATTTAATTGTACCCCATAGCAAACTGTTGCTATTTTGCCTCTCTCCTGGTGAATCTCGCTTGCCACTCTCGTTCTCTCCCTAGCCTCTCTCGCTTTTACACAAACACAAATGTATAAAATGTGTTTGTGTTTGTATAAAGCGAGAGAAAATTGTATATAATACATATATTATCGTTTTCCTCTTTCCCGTCTCCCAGATCTCACTCGCCAGTCTCTCCCTCGCCTCTCTCGCTTATACAAATAGAAATGTATAAATTGTGTTTCTGTTTGTATAAAGCGAGAGAAAATTGTATATACACATGCAAATACATATATCTTCGTCCTATACACTTATAATTATACAATACAAATATTCCCCTGCACAGTTCTCTTTTGCCTTTCTCTCTTTCTCGCTTTATACAAACACAGATTATACAATTGATCTTTTGTATAAGTATACCGAAACAGAAACAGATTATATACAATTGCTTTTTTTTTGTATATGTATAGCGAAATATACATATTTATGTTTGCTATGGAGCACAATTATGCAAACTATAGATATAACATACAAATATGATTTTTGTGTTTGCTATATATGAAAGTTGCTCAAAAACAAAAGGGAAATGAAGAAGCTATTAATTATTTTTTCTAAATCTCTATTTAAATAAATGAATTATTTTATAACTAAGAAGTTATATTTAATTAATACTATATAATTAAAGATAATTTAGTGAAAACTCTTTCTACTTTTTCAATGTTACTGATTTTATAAGAAATGTGATCAAGCAAAAAGTATTATAACAAATATGCATAGGAGCAAATATATTTGAAGAGCCTCAAATGCCTTAGTGGATCCGTTATTAAATTGATCACCTAATATTTTTTTATTTCCTTTTCATTTTTACTTATCTGTTTTAAATTCTGCGCAACTTTAAAGAAATAATAATAAATATAAGTATTTTATTATGATATTCATATTAATTGTAAGAAATAGTAAGGGAGTAAGTAATTAATATTGCATATAAAAAATAAAAAATAAAAAGTTATATAGACAAATAAAAATGAACGGAGCAGTATCTAAGTTTCCACTTTTGGAGCCACTTAGCATTTCCATAACACTTATCCAGATCAGTGCATTTGTTTTCCACTTTAGGAGATACTAATTGTGTGGACTATTTGCTTAATCTATAATGTAGTTGACTATAATGTAGTGGATATGGTAATTATTTGCATTAATGGACGATTGTAATTGACCATATACTTTTTATTTATTTATGCTTATATTATTTATCAGATAAAAAATGTCATGTTGAATGGACAATTATTGGTGTGACATGTGTTTCCTTATACTCATTATTTGATAAAATATCATTCAATCAAGTGCAATGAAGGCTATATAATATGATAATACGCACTGAAACATTCACTTTTTATTGATTTTTCATAATTATATGTAAATGGACCATTTTTGTAAGCATGTTCAGTGAAATATTATCTTTATAAACAAAATACATGTTATGTTGAAAGGAAATATCTTGTCATTGTGAAGATTGAGATCTAAACCCACAATGATACATTTTATTGTTGGGACCCACAATTTTCCCAAATAATCTGCGTACGTCCTTTGATTAATCATTTAATATGTTGGATAATTAATCATTAAAGTTAGTGCTTATCTTTTATTTCTTTAAAAAATATTTTATTTTCTTTCCCTAGTTTTAATGACCATCTTCATATATTTAATTTTTGTATTCACTTCTCAATTTTTTAATAAAAATAATAACGTTCGGTTGGACTCAAAATTGATCTAGATGCCTAATTAATGTTTTAATTAGTTTTTTTCTTAAAACTTTAAACTTGCCAAGTCATTAAATTTCACCGAAAAATATAAAATTAGGTGAAGTAAAGTGACTTCTAAAAGGTAAACATTAATTGATTGTTTTAATGATCAATTACTCAAAGTTGAAGACTATCTATATGAGCAATCAACTCCTTTCCTCTTTCTTCTTCATCTCCACAACCTCTATAATTTCTATTTTTCCTTTCTATTTCTGTTTTAATTTGCAGAATAGTGAGTAAAATTAATTTGTTAAATTAATAAAATAAAACAATCTGGTACACACTTAAAAGTTGAGTCACGAGATATAAATATTCCTAAATTGTTTTCTCAATCTCAATTTATATGACTTACTTTTTTTTTAGCTAATTCAAAAAAGAATGACATATTTCTATATTTAGTAACAATTTAATTTTAAAATGTTCATTTTACCTTAGTGAAATTATTTATAGATACAAATATTTATGGCTTATTCAAGCCACAAATTTCGATCGTCTTTCTTTGTTTCTTGCATTTCGTACCAAATTAAATTAATTCACAAAAATTGAAACAGAGGAAATATTTAAAAAAAAATCATAAAGGAGAGTTCTTTTTTAATGGAATTGCCATCGTCATAGTCATATTGCGCGTTTTGGGTTTGGCTTGTCCCCCTCCTGCCCTATTCTACAAAAAAGTTGGTTACAGTTTGAATAGGGTAATATGGACTTTTACCTCAAAATATTCAAGTACATAAATTGTGATTTTTTTTGTTTAGTTTCTTATTAAGTGTTTGATATACACATTTGAGTCGACTAAATCTGAATTCGTAGGAAAGTCTCATATTAGAGGGTAAAACGTTCCCTAGCAAAAGCAACTTCGTACCTGAGGGACTCTAACCCGAAATCTCTGATACTCCTATTTGAACGCCTAACAGTAATGGCATTCTCTCTACTGCATCTGCCTGGAAGCATATTAGACAGAAAAAATGAGATTTTTTATTTCTTAAAGAAGATTTGGCATAAGCATTTAGCTTTTAAAATGTCTTTCTTAATGTGGACATTTTTGAAAAGTAAGTTACCTTTTAATGATAATGTTGAGGCTAAATTTGGGATAGACTGTGTGTCACGATCCAGACCGTCGTGATTGACACCCACACTAACTCTCCGGTGGAAGAACCACTACTACAAACCAAACCAAGCAACTAAACCAAAAACTAAAGCATTTAAGTTACAAAAGCAAATTAAATACTAAGGAAAGAATTAGGGAGTCCCATAAATTCCAACAAAAGTCTAACTACGAACTAAACAATGCGGAAGAAATAACCTAGAACCTGAAAGTTAATGTACCAAAACATCTAAAGTTCAACAAGTCTAAACAAGAAGGGATACAACCCCAACTAATGAACTAATCAATTAACTAGAAAAGTCTAAGTCCGAAATGGTGGACACAGACGAAAGAGAACTCATGGCAATCCGGAAGAACTAGCTCACCCTTGAGTTCAAAAACGGTCACTGATCTTCTAAGCGAGGTCGTCAATAGTCGCTTGAAGATCCTTGTACTCAACAAAAATAAGAGCAAGTGCAGTATCAGTACACAACCACAGTGTACTGGTAGGATCACACAGCTATCCCACTAAGTGTAACATACATTAATCAATACAACAATATAATTACATGCATATATCGAACATATACAATATTATCAACATTTATGAACAACGAACAACTTCACATTTTTCAAGATACAATTATGACAAGTCATTGGTCCACTCATGGAACCCAAACCCAAACAGTTAGCATACCGGAACGTGGTACCCGATCCAATGATTATGCCGGAACATGGCAACCGATCCCATAATTATGCCGGAACGTGGCAACCAATCCAAGTTAGTTATGCCGGAATGTGGCTGTAACACCCTAGAAATTTTTTTATCTAAGACTCGAACCGTTCTTCGTAGTGACTGAGATTTTTTGCAAGGAATTTAAAATTTCTTGAGTATTAAGGTCACTAGATGTATCACCTTGAGTTCCAAAAAGAATTAAATTGGAAATAGCAAAATCTGATATTTTGCAAGTTAAGTTAAGTATGAGTTTTGGGTCAACTTCAAACGACCATAACTTCTAGCTCAAGATGAGTTAGGTGTGATAACAGATACCGTAGGGAAGATCTTTGAATTATCTTTCTAACGCCATTGAGTTTGCTCAGTTTCGAGTTCGTATGAGGGAGATATGTCTATTCGAAGTTGGGATGTCTAGATAAGGAAAGTCAAAACCGAATTTTAGAGGGGTATTTTGGTCTTTTCTTATCCAATCAGATTTAATTCATTTTTAGTAATATTTAGGGGTCTAATCTGATTAGGTTTAGTTTTATAATCCTAAAATATGCTTAGGGTTTTAGTTGAGAGTTCAAGAAGAGAAAAGAAGAGAAAAGAGGAGAAAAGAGGAGAGGATCAAGCGTTCGTCGAGATTCTTACGTCTTGTTGCGGATTTTCGCCATGGGTTTAATCCTTAAGAGGTATGTAAGCTTCCATAGTGTTGGGTTAGTTCACCCATACGCCAATCATGTTATTTTCAGTGAAATTTCATTCTTGAAGTTGAAAGATTTGAGTTCTTGATGAGTTCTCGAAGTTCATTCTAAATCTTGTGGTGTTGGGTTTTGGATGATTTCTTGAGATCAAAATGAGTGTTTTAAGGTCTGTATTGAGTAGATTAGAGTGTACTTATGTTAATTAATTGATTCTAAGTGATTGAGGAAGAAACCGTTCGATTCTAGGCAAATTAGGGTGAGAAAACGAGCAAAGAATTTCGTCGAGTTTTCTGGATTGGGCCTGGCGCGATGCGCCAGCCAGAGCACCCCAAACCCTCCTCTAAAGTTTAGGGACTGGCTCCCCGCGCCACTTAGAGCGCCAGGGTCGCCTACCCTATTCGTTTAAAGTGCACCTTCACTCCCTTTCGATTCTAAATACTCTAAGCTACTTCTAAACACCTAAAATCATTCCTAACATGATCATAACCTTGAATTCATAATTCAAATTCAAGGTAGAGTTGAGAGTTAAGTTTTGAGAATTCTTTCGAACATTCTAAGAAAGTCCCTTTGAGTCCTTTTTGTGGAGTCTTCTACAATTTCTAGTAACTTGTTCCAAGACTCAAGTAAATGAGCATGAGAGTGAGGAGAATGTATTCATGAGTCTACACTATCATCTATATCTTTCATATCATGAACCATAACTCTTGAATTCATAATTCACATTCAAGAGAGAGTAAAGAGTAGAGTTCAAGAAAGCCTTTGAGTTTGATTGTGAACCCTTTGAGATCAACTATTAATTTGAACTAAGTTATGAGGAAGTAAGTAAGAGACTGATAAGAGTAGTATACATGAGTTCCATAATGTTATGTAGACCTACGAGTCAAGTCGTTCATGCCCATAAATTCCGCATGAACTCCAGAAGTTGAGTATCTATGAGAGGAGTAATATCTCCATTTCCTAAGTCTTAAGTATTGAGTTTCAAACCGATTTGAGATTACATTCCTAATCATAGGACTATTACCTATTACCCATGAAGTCCTTGAGTTGAATTGTTCATGCCCATAATTCCGCATGAACATTATAAGTCAAACAATCTTCAGATGAGAAGTATCTGTGAGTCATTGAGTTGAGTAGTTCATGCTCATAATTCCGCATGAACCCTCTGAGTTGAGCATTCTTGAAATGAGTAGTATCATTGAAGTCCTTGAGTTCCAAGTAATTGAGTTCTATCTATGGTTATTGAAAACCTTGCATTGAGTCGTTCAAGTCCATAATTCGGCGTGAACCATATTTTTAAGAAGTCTTTTACAAATGTTTAAACTTTGTTTTAAGACTTAAGCTTTGAAGTTGAGTAAAAAGTAAGAGTAAAGTTCATTTTCTTTAAAATGATATATGGGAACTAAGTATTCCCAAGAGTAAATGTTTTCACATTTAAGATGAGAGGAAACTGAGATTTCCAAAAGAGTTTTGAGCAAGAAAGGGAATATCGATTCCAAAAGAGTTGTTAAGCTAAGTTTTTGAGTAATTATCTCAAACTAAAGAAAGAAGTTGTTTTAAAACATATGAGCTAAGTATATTTTTGGGAGTATTATTGAGCACCGATGTGGGATGCGACTTTCATATTAACTCAAGTATCCATGAAAACCATGTAGCCATCATGGGTAGAAAAGGGTCATACTTTTTAGATGAATCCTTTTCGCATAAACTAGTGGATCCACTTAGTAGTGCAGGTCCTATACCACGGCAAGGTATAGGATGGCCCAGGCAGCGTGGGGCTAGTAACGATGTATCATCACTATAATTCTTAAGTGATGGTTGTTGGTTAGAGAAACTCCCACAACAGTATTTGCATAGTTCCTCAAGGGGTTCTGTTTAGTATGAATGGGGGTATGAGACTTCATTCATGCATTGCACAAGTAGACTTTGAGAGGGAGCATAGTATGTCTTTTATGATATTATGATTATGAGTTAACATCCTGTTTTAAACAATTTTCCTTTTTCTTATATTGCACTTGTTTTAAACTGTTTTATATTGAAATGAGTTCAGTTATGTTGAGTTGAGTTGAGCCAGGTAAGTTCTTCGGTTTCTTTCAAATTCTTTTCAAGCTTATGTTATGCTTTAGAATTCCCCTTACATGGTCGTACATTCCACGTGCTGAGCCATTTGGCCTGTATCTTCTCATGATGCAGACATATGTATTCAGGAGCATCAACAGGAGCTTCGTTAATACATCCGAGAGTTAGAGTTTAGCTATGGTGAGCCTCCTTATTTCCGAAGGATTTCATTTACTTTTCAGCTTAGTCAGGATGTCGTGGGTCTTGTCCCGACTTCCATCTTTATCAATTAGAGGCTTCATAGATAGTCAGTATAGTTGAGAAGTCTGTATTATTCATTTTACTAAATGTTTTAAAGACTTAAGTTGCCTATTTTATGGCGAGTTGAATATTATTTTTATATTCAGAGTTGTTCATTTGAGTTAAAGTTTTGAAAAGTTGAGTTTATTGAATTTTATTCAGTATTTAAGCTTTGTATGCTTGAGTTAGTCTTTTTCTTGAAGTCAGCCAAGATTAAGGTTCGCTTGGGGACCAGCAATGGTTCTCGAATGTCGGCCACGTCCAGGGTGTAGGCTCGGGTTGTGACAGTGGCACGATCCATTCAACACACCACAATCACAATCACAAGTATATCCTCAAGATCATACAATTAAGTCATGATTTCATGGTAACCATCATTCATCTATCTCATTTACAACAAGTGTGATCAATAATGTAACATTCATATACATGCATATATCATAATAAAGCAAGAACAAACATACATCACACAATCATAGAATCACAACCATCACTTACCTCGAAACAAGCTTCAAACCCTAAGAAACTTGATCCTTCCCTTTCCAAATTCGTTCTGCTTGTTCTTGGGCTACAAACAATCAATATAACACGGGAATCCATAAACAATAAATAATTACCTGAATTACTAACAATTCTAATAACCCTAGATCATATCCATGATCCCAATTATCCCAATTAGGGTTGTTCCCACCATAAATTCTAGATCAAAATCGTCCCTCATCGATATTTACCCATTAGATTACGTTCTACGGATCGAAAAATGGATTCGCGCAGTTAAAAGCTTACCTTTTGCCTCAAAAATGGTGGAAAACTCTCAAGAGTCGCTTGGGGTTTGTTCCTTATATCTAAAAAATCAAAAAGTGCAGAATAAAGTCGTTTAGGGGTTTATTTACCACTTTAAGTCGCGTTTGGCCCACCACAGCGTCTCTCACCCGGCTACAACGGCCTCGCCAGAGCGACAACACCTAGCGCCAAAGCGGCTTGCACGAAACAGTGAGCTATTTTAATAATTCCAAGAGCCCTATTTCACAACACACATCTAACCAACGACACTCAGAAAATCTCTTTCATGCTAAGATCGATCTTGGGAGTTTTACTCACCCGAATTTAATTTCGTAAAGTCGTATGAATTCCTTAATGACTTACTTAACTACTCATGTAATCAAAATTATAATTAAATCACCCGATTGCTTCCATATTTCCCTACATCTCGACGACTTCGATTTCATCCAAATTTGGATTAGGTTGGAAAATTCAATGTTACTACGAAAAAGTTCTCCAACCCAAAAATTTTCTCTGTTGGCTTTTCTATAACGACGGAACCGGTCGTTACAATAAATACCAATTTACCCATCACTCGTCCCCGAGTGACAAACTTAGGAAAAATAGGCTAAGGAATGAATGAAATAGTACTTGAATCAATGAACAATTGGGGATACTTGTCTCGCATGTCCCTCTCGGTTTCCCAAGCATAGCTTCCTTAACTGGACGATGCTTCCATTGAACCTCACAGACTTAATCTCTTCGGTCCTCAACTTCCGCACATCACAATCAAGAATTGCAATCGGTTCATTCTCATATTGGAGGTCTTTGTCTAACACAATTGAGTCCCATTTAATGATGTAATCCCGTCACCATGATATATCTTCAACATGGACACATGAAATACCGGATGAACACCCGATATATTAGGAGGTAAAGCCAATATATATGATATCGGTACCACACATTCAAGAACCTCAAAGGGACCAATGTATCGCGGACTTAGCTTACCTTTCTTGCCAAATCTCATCACCCCTTTCATGGGTGATACCTTAAGAAGAACATTGTCACTGGTTTGAAATGCCATGTAGCTTACCTTATGATCCGCATACTTCTTTTGTCTACTATGGGCTGCTAAAAGCTTAGCTTCAATACTCATCACCTTATCTTGAGCATCCTTCACTAAATCAACCCCTAAAGGTTTCACATCTCCAACCTCGAACCAACCTATGGGTGATCTACATCCTCTCCCATAAGTGCCTCAAATGGTGCCATATCTATGCCGAAGTGATAACTATTATTATAAGAGAATTCACACAAATGTAAGAACTTATCCCAATGCCCTCCAAAATCAATCACACATGCCCTCAACATGTCTTCTAACACTTGAATAGTCCTCTTTGACTGCTCGTCTGTTTGTGGATGGAAGGTTGTACTAAAAGTGAGCTGTGTGCCCAATTCACCATGTAACTTCCTCTAAAACTTGGATGTGAATTGGGTACCACAGTCTGAGATGATAGAAAAGGGCACCCCATGCAACCTCACTATCTCTTTCACATACACCTTAGCCAATTGTTCAGCATTATAATCTATTCTTACCGGAATAAAATGGGTAGACTTAGTCAATCTATCAACCACTACCCAAATAGGATCAAACTTCCCCATAGTCTTAGGAAGACCAACCACAAAATCCATGGCTATCATTTCCCACTCCCATTCTGGAATTGGCATTCTTTGAAGCAAACCTGCAGGCCTTTCATGTTCATACTTCATTTGTTGACAATTCTGACATTTAGCCACAAACTCCGTTATATCCTTCTTCATGCCTGACAACCAATAAATTTGCTTCAAATCTCGATACATCTTGGTTACACCCGGATGAATAGAATATCGCGACCCATGAGACTCTATCAATAACTTTTGAATCAAATCATCAATTCGAGGAACCCAAATTCTTCCTTTGAAACTAAGTATGCCTTCCGCATCAAGATTGGTCTCTTGTACCTTACTAATCACAGTCTTTTTTCTAAGCTCCTCCAAATTCTCATCTTCAAATTGTTTGGCCTTGATCGCCTTAATGAACGTGACCCTCACTTCAATACTAGCTAATACTCCACCTCTTTCTGAGATGCCCAATTGCATGGATTTAGACTCTAAGGTTTGAATTTCCTTAGTCAAAGGCCGCTTGGTTACACTCAGTCAAGCTAAACTAACCATACTCACCATTTTTCGAGTCAAAGCGTCTGCCACCATATTTGTCTTTCCCGGATGGTATTGAATTGTGACATCATAATCTTTAAGTAACTCAATCCACTTTTGCTGTCTCAAATTCAGATCTTTTTGAGTGAACACATGCTGCAAACTACGATGATCAACAAACACTTCACACTTGACACCATACAGATAATGTCACCAGATCTTAAGAGCAAACACTACCGCTGCCAACTCCAAATCGTGTGTTGGGTAATTTCTCTCATGCACTTTCAATTGACGGATGCATAAGCTATAACATTCTTATCCTGCATCAACACAGCACCCAAACCAAAATGTGAAGCATCACAATAAACAATAAAATCTTTACCTTCTACCGGTAATGCTAGGATAGGTGCAGTTGTCAAAAGAGTCTTGAGCTTTTGAAAGCTCTCCTCACATTTTTCTGTTCATTCAAATGATCTCCTTTTTGGTCAAATTAGTCAAGTGGGTGGCAATAGAAGCAAAGTTTTTCACAAATCAACGATAATAGCTAGCGAGCCCCACAAAACTCCTAACTTCAGTCATAGAACTTGGTCGAACCCAATTCTTAACCGCCTCAATCTTTTGAGAATCTACCATTACCCCTTCTTTTAAAACTACGTGTCCCAAAAATGCCACAGAAGTCAACCAAATTCACACTTAGAAAATTTCGCATATAACTTTTGCTTCCCAAGAATACCCAAAACAATACGAAGATGGTCGACATGCTCTTTCTCACTTTTCGAATAGACGAAAATATCATAAATAAAGACTATGACTAAAGAATCAAGAAATGGCTTGAACACCCCATTCACTAAACTTATAAAAGTTGTTGGTGCATTAGTTAAACTAAAAGACATAACCAAAAACTCATAGTGCCCATAGCGGGTTCTAAACGCCGTCTTGGGCACATCCTCAAGCCTAATTTTCAACTGATGGTAGCCAAACCTTATATCAATCTTAGATAAAATTAGTGCACCTTGCAATTGGTAAAAAATATCATTTATTCGAGGCAAAGGGTACTTGTTTCGAATAGTGACCCTATTCAATTGTCGGTAATCTATACACATTTCTATACTACCATTTTTTTTCTTAACAAACAACATTGGGGCTCCCCAAGGGGAAGCACTAGGATGAATAAATCCCTTATCTAGAAGCTCTTGAATTTGAGCCTTAAGCTCTCTCAATTTTGCTGGAGCCATGCAATATGGAGAGATAGAAATAGGGCGCGTACCGGGCTCTAAATCAATGCAGAAATCTATATCTCTATCCGGAGGCATACCAGACAACTCATTAGGAAACACTTCTCTAAATTCTGATATCATAGGAATAGACTCAATAGATGGAGTCTCAACCTCAACATCCCTAACATGAACCAAATAAGCCAAACAATCCTGCTCTACCAATTTCCTAGCCTGAATGGAGGATATGATCTTAGGTTTGTACACCCTTTTCCACTCTAATTTTTCCCTTCCCAGAATTTCTAGAGTTA
This sequence comes from Solanum stenotomum, assembly GCF_019186545.1. Taxonomy (NCBI): domain Eukaryota; kingdom Viridiplantae; phylum Streptophyta; class Magnoliopsida; order Solanales; family Solanaceae; genus Solanum; species Solanum stenotomum. Next base: position 2,326,384 of record NC_064292.1, read on the forward strand.
CAGACTTAATAGGATAATTAAGCACAACATAATAGGGGGACAACCAAGTCATGCCTAAGATTAATCAAAATCAGTCATATCCAAAATCACCAAATCAGTCCAAGTCTAAAACCCTATAAACAAAATAGGACAAGCACGATAAACATGGGTGACTATGACTGACTCTTCAACTGGGGTAGAAACATGGATATGGGCATTAAGTATATCACAAATCATATCAAACTTTGAGGCAAATCTCAGGGATACTTATGAATAAGTAGAACCTGGATCAAATATCACATTAGCCATCCGGTCACAGACAAAAATAGTACACGTGATCACTTCGTCAGACGCCTCTGCCTCATTCTTGCCCAGAAAGGCATAGAACTGAGCCTATCATATTGATGAGCCATTTCTCTGCCTGGTTGCACGTTACCTTTGCCTGCATTACCAGTTCTTTTACCTACACGACATCGTTGATTACCTCCTCGCCCACCTTGTGGGTGTCCTTTACCATTATTACCATTCCCCGCGGGTACCACTGCTCTAGACTGCTGCTGCGCGAAATCTAACACGCGTGGGTTGGGTCAATCTCTCCTCATATGCCCAGGCTCTCCATAGTTGTAACATATACGATCAAAAGATAGCATGTTGCCCGCTGAAAGTGCGACTCCATGGCTATCCTGAATCAAATTATGAGGTAAAGTTCCTAAATAGTTACCTGTAGAGGCGGGCATAGTGGACTGAATTGGCTTGGCTGCAAGCGTTGGCTTTCCGGACCCCCTAGAGTAAGAACCTTGAAAGTTACCCGAGTTCTTAGCCCTTTTGCCAATGCCTTAGCCTGACCGTCTCGCCTCACCCCCTCCACTTTCTTAACATAGTCGGTTACCTCATTGAAGCTCCTCCCTGCAGAAGTCATATGAATAGATAACATTTGCAACTCAGAATTTAGTCCCCTAATAAATAACCAATTCTTTCTTCCACAGTAGCCACCAATTGAGTGGCATATCTAGACGAAATATGAAACTTGGCCTCATAAGCAGCCACAGTCATACCACATTGCTCCAAAGCCATGAACTCATCCTTCTTGCGATCCCTCAAAGTCCTAGGCACATATTTCTCCAAAAATATAGCATGAAATTGGGTCCAACTAAGTAGAGGTAAAGTAGAAGATCTGCATTCCATATAAGCTCTCCACAACTGCTTACCCTCACCTTGAAGTTGAAAGGACACAAACTCAACCTCATGCTGATAGACAATTCCCAACTTATGAAGCCTCTCATAACAATCTAAGATGAACTCACAAGCATCCTCATTCAAGAAAGCATCATTACCTTCCATTCCACCCGTCTTGGGCGCAATGCTAGCAACATGAGGATTAGCAGGAGCTTAAGTTGCTTGAACAGAAGGAAGCACTCCAGGACCAACCAACGCTTTCAAGAATTACATGATCTGTCGAGCTAACACTAGGTCTATAAGAGGAATATCGGTAGTCTCAGCTTGCACATTTTCCTCTTGTCCCACATTCTCAACATTCTCAACACCAACATTCTCTTTTATCTCTTCATGATGCGCAGGAGGGTTCTCATTCACATGAGCATTCTCAACAGGAGCTTCATTCCCAGCAGGCACTACTCTTCCATGGCCTCTACCCTAGCTCTTCCTCTACCCTTGCCTCGACCGCGACCTCTCGCTATAGATTCCTCAGCTGGAGCATTGACGGGATCTACGGAATGACACCATTGAATCTAGTATTAACCATCTGTGGACAGAAAAGTGAATGAGGTTAGATACCAATTTGAATCGCCAGATACCAATTGGAATCAAGTCATAGCGCAAAAGGAGACAAGAGAAAACAGAGAGATTTCCTAAAGTCCTATAGCCTCTCGAATAAAAGTAGAGGCATCCCCATATTGTTCCACAAGACTCTACTAGACTCATTTTGGTACATCGAGATCAACAAACCTAGGCTCTGATACCAACTTTGTCACGACCTAGACCGTCGTGATTGACACCCACACTAACCCTCCGGTGGGAAAACCACTACTACAAACCAAACCAAGCAACTAAACCAAAAACTAAAACATTTAAGTTACAGAAGAAAGTTAAATACTAAGGAAAGAATTAGGGAGTTCCCATAAACTCCAACAAAAGTGTAACAACGAACTAAACAATGCGGAAGAAATAACCTAGAACCTGAAAGTTAATGTACCAAAACATCTAAAGTTCAACAAGTCTAAACAAGAAGGGATACAACCCCAACTAATGAACTAATCAATTAACTAGAAAAGTCTAAGTCCGAAATGGTGGACACAGACGAAAGAGAACCCATGGCAGCCCGGAAGAACTAGCTCACCCTTGAGTTCAAAAACAGTCACTGATCTTCTAAGCGAGGTCTGTCAATAGCCGCTTAAAGATCCTCTGTATTCAACAAATATAAGAGCAAGTGCAATATCAGTACACAACCACAGTGTACTAGTAGGATTACACGGCTATCCCAGTTAGTGTAACATACATTAGTCAATACAATAATATAATCACATACATATATCGAACAGATACAATATTATCAACATTTATGAACAACGAACAACTTCATATTTTTCAAGATACACAATTATGACAAGTCATTGGTCCATTTATGGAACCCAAACCCAAACAGTTAACATACCGGAACGTGGTATCCGATCCAATGATTATGCCGAAACGTGGCAACCGATCCCATAATTATGCTGGAACGTGGCAACCGATCCGAGTTAGTTATGCCGGAACGTGGCAATTGATCCATTCAACACACCATAATCACAATCACAAGTATATCCTCAAGATCATACAATTAAGTCATGATTTCATGGTAACCATCATTCATCTATCTCATTTACAACAAGTGTGATCAATAATGCAATATTCATATACATATATGTATCATAATGAAGTAAGAACAAACATACATCACACAATCATAGAATCACAACCATCACCTACCTCGGAACAAGCTTGAAACCCTAAGAAACTTGATCCTTCCCTTTCCGGATTCGTTCCGCTTGTTCTTGGTCTATAAACAATCAACATAATACGGAAATCAATAAACAATCACTAATTACCCGAATTACTAACAATTCTAACAACCCTAGATCATATACATATCCCAATTATCCTAATTAGGGTTGTTCCCACCATAAATTCTAGATCAAAACCCTCCCTCATCGATATTTACCCATTAACTTACGTTCAACGGATCGAAAAATGCATTTGGAGAGTTAAAAGCTTACCTTTAGCCTCAAGAATGGTGAAAAACTGTCAAGAGTCGCCTTGGTTCGTTCCTTAGCTCTAAGAATCAAAAAGTGTAGAATAAAGTCGTTTAGGGGTTTATTTACGACTTTAAGTCGCGTCTGGCCTGCCACAACGGCCCTCACCCCGCTACACGATCCCGCTAAAGTGACAAAACCCAGCGACAAAGCAGCTTGCACGAAACAGTGAGCTATTTTAATAATTTCAAGACCCCCATTTCACAACACACCTCTAACCAACATCACTCAGAAAATCCCCTTCACGCTAAGATTGATTTAGGGAGTTTTATTCGCCCGCATTCAATTTTGTTAAGTCATACGGATTCCTTAACGACTTATCTAATTAGTTATGTAATCAAAATCATAATTAAATCACCCAATTGCTACCAGATTTTCCTACACCTCGACAACTCTAATTTCGTCCAAATTTGGACTAGGTTGGGACTAAGGCTAGCAAACGGACCGGTTTTTGTCCGGTCCGGTTCCTGTACCGGTAGGGCCAGTACCGGTTGAACCGGTAAGGAACCGGTCTTATAGGTACCAGAAGCGGTACCGAAACGAAACCCGGATTTTTATCCGGTTCGGTAAGAACCGGTTCCGTTCCGGTCCGGTTCAACGGTCAATTTAATTTTTTATTTTTTTATTTTTTAAAATCTGAACATTAAGAGCTGTTGGGCCCTTTTAGCCGCTGGACTGGGCCCCAAAACGGCTCCAAACAGCCCCCCACCCCTTTCTACCCCTTAACACTATAAATATACTCATATTTTTTTCATTTAAATCACAAATTCACAAACTATTTCATTAATATCTTATAAAATCTCTTAATTTTCAATCTCTCATAAATTCATAATTAATATTTTGTGATATTGACTTGGAGTTCGAATTTCAGAGATTTATTTGAAGTAAATCGGAAGCTTCAATTGGCATCTATCAGTTCCGGCTTTGGTTATACGTCTACTTTTACGTAGACGTTTAGTACATTCGTTCCAACTTTAATTTTTTATTTGTTTATTAATTAAGTTATTTTATTTTTTTGTTATATTATATTTGCTTGTTTTTCATAATATTAATTATTTTAAACTTGAACATGAATTTTGAAAAATATAGTGGTAAAAGACCAATGTCGGAAAGAAAAAATAATAGGGGAGGAGGAAGTAGTTCTAATTCTAAAAATTTGCTACCTCCTAGATTTAGAATTAATACTAATAATTATACTCATGTGGATGAAACTTCTTTTATACGAGACTCACGACCTATTGAATTTAATTCCGAAAATGAAGTAGATCATGAAACTTTAAATAGATGTTTTACTAATTTTGAGGAAGAATTAGATGAGGAAGTAGAAATAAATGAGGAAGATGATGAGACCCCTACCCCTACTAGTCCGGCTACCGAATTACCGGAACAAGATGAAGTCCCCTCTTTACCTACTTTTNAGTCTAAGTCCGAAATGGTGGATATAGACGAAAGAGAACCCATGGCAGCCCGGAAGAACTAGCTCACTCTTGAGTTCAAAAACGGTCACTGATCTTCTAAGCGAGGTCTGTCAATAGCCGCTTGAAGATGCCCTGTACTTAACAAAAATAAGAGCAAGTGTAATATCAGTACACAACCACAGTGTACTGGTAGGATTACGCGGCTATCCAACTAAGTGTAACATACATTAGTCAATACATTAATATAATCACATACATATATCGAACATATACAATATTATCAACATTTATGAACAACAAACAACTTCATATTTTTCAAGATACACAATTATGACAAGTCATTGGTCCATTCATGGAACCCAAACCCAAACAGTTAGCATACTGAAACGTGGTACCCGATCCAATGATTATGCCGGAACGTGGCAACCGATCTCATAATTATACTAGAACGTGGCAACCGATCCCATAATTATGCTGGAACGTGGCAACCGATCCAAGTTAGTTATGCCGGAACGTGGCAATCGATCCATTCAACACACCACAATCACAATCACAAGTATATCCTCAAGATCATACAATTAAGTCATGATTTCATGGTAACCATCATTCATCTATCTCATTTACAACAAGTGTGATCAATAATGCAATATTCATATACATACATGTATCATAATGTAGCAAGAACAAACATATATCACACAATCATAGAATCATAACCATCACCTACCTCGAAACAAGCTTCAAACCCTAAGAAACTTGATCCTTCCCTTTCCGGATTCGTTCCGCTTGTTCTTGGTCTATAAACAATCAACATAATACGGAAATCAATAAACAATCACTAATTACCCGAATTACTAACAATTCTAACAACCCTAGATCATATACATATCCCAATTATCCTAATTAGGGTTGTTCCCACCATAAATTCTAGATCAAAACCCTCCCTCATCGATATTTACCCATTAGCTTACGTTCAACGGATCGAAAAATGCATTTGGAGAGTTAAAAGCTTACCTTTAGCCTCAAGAATGGTNATTCAATATAAAGTTATAAACTTTAAAATTTAAAGTCAATTTTAAACTTTAAACTAAAGTTTAAAGTTAAATTCAATTGAAACTTTAAAGTAACTTTAAAGTTTAAAGTTTTAAATTGAAGTTTTTTAATAATATAATTTTATTAATTAATAATATAATATTATATAATAATTAAAGTTAATAATAAAAAAAAATTACTGGTACACAATGATCCGGTAAGAACCGGTTCCGGTCCGGTCCAAACCGGTTCCAATCCGGTAACTAAAGGACCGGACGGAACCTTTGGAAATTTCCGATAAAACCGGTTTCGGTAAGACCCGGTTCTGGTAACGAAATCCGGTAACGAGGACCGGTTCCGGTAAAACCGGTCATGTTGATCCGGTCCTGTCCGTTTGCCAGCCTTAGTTGGGACATTCCAAGTTACTACGAAAAAGTTCTTCGATCCAAAAATTTTCTCCGTTGGCTTTTCTATAAAGATGGAACCCGGTCGTTATACTGTGATGCCATGTGTTTTTGTTTCCCTATTGACCAAAGAGACACTATGCACCACACCTTCATTTGGGAGAAAATTGCAAAACATATATGATTTTTTTTTTTGAAATCCTGGGAGGATATACCCAGTACTTATCAAGTATATGGTCAAAATATGGTGGGATATCAAGCCAAAAAACTCACTCCATTAACTATTTTACAAATTACTCTTGTCGTAATTTGTTGGGAGATACGGAAAGCGAGATGTTCAGTAATTTATGGAGGAAACAAATGTTATACAAAGAGGATTCAATATCAAATTCTATCTCATCTAAAATGGTTGGTGTCTAGGGCAAAGACTAATATAGAATGAAGCTCTAGGTGGGGAGTTATCTATCAACAGATCACTGACTTTATTCCCAAAAAATTGAATGTAGTGTGGTTAAATGGATCGAACCCCTTGAAAATTTGGTGTAGATTAATACTGATGGAAGCATGGATGCCATTGGAAGAGCTGGAACTGGAGGGATTTGTAGAGATCATAGAGGTAAAATTATCATAGCCTTTGCTCGAAGTATTGGTAGGGATATTACCAATATAGTCGAAGCCAATGCTGCTTTAAATGGTCTGGAATGGTGTTCTCAACATGAGCTTAGCAATGTAATCTTCGAATGTGATTCAAAGATAGTTGTTGAGATGATCAAAGGTAATTACAATATCCATTGGCAAATGAAGAATATCATTACTTGTATTCAAAATATCTCAAGTACTATTACTTGTGAGGTTAGACATTGTTATAGGGAGGCCAACCAAGTTGCAGATGTCTTGGCAAAATGGAGTATTATAAATGAGGAGTTGTTTATTTTTGCACAGGCTCACCTACCATCGATAGCCATCGAACCTTACAAACTTGATCTCATACAAATGGAGTCCCTAAGGCATAAGCAGAGGAAAAATTATTTTGTATATAACTGATCCACTTGAGATGTTATAGTTAATTTTTTCTATTACGCTGGACTTATAAATTTGTGCAAAACTTGTATAGTTTTTGTTGATTCCTTAATTTTTGCAAAGCATCTACTTGAATAATGGGCAGAGCTTAAGCTCTCCTTAGCTTTGTAATTTTATTCATCAATATAGAGGTCTCACCACCATATGGTGATAATTTTTTTTAAAAAAAAACAGTACTTCTGATTGGTTATAAATTGTGACCTACAATCCTCTAGACATAATATGATGGAAGACTACTTTTCTTCAACTTCCAAGAAATAAAAAGAATTTAGGATGAAGCGTTGAGTGACAAGATGGAAATATGAAATTTTAAAATTGGAATTTATTTGCTTTTAAATTAGAAATCAGACCATACACAATAAGTTGGGTGAAAATATAATTTTTTCAATAACGGCATTCATAATTGTTTGGGTATTGGACCATTATAAAAGTGGCTAAAAGCTACTATGCAATATCCATCAAATTAAAGATACTTTTCCTTTCCTTACTAGTCAATGGAAATCTTTATGCCTTTGGTTTTTAATATACTAAAAATTTCATGAGGTGCCTGTTTTAGTTTTCCTATTTAAGTAAAAAAAATAAAAAAAATCATGACTATTCAGTATTTAGGTAATTATCATGCAAAAACACATGCTTTTGTTTTGCTTCTGCATTTAGACATATAAAACTGAATTTATTCAATTTTAACAAATGTTCCAGTCATATATGTACCGAGTGCAGTCATAAATAAAAAATTCAAATGATACTAATGATCGAGAGTCCAGTTGGTTAGATTTGTCATTATTTGACAAATTAATGATCGAGAGTTGTTTTTCAAACAAAAATAAAACACTTAAAATCATGTATGACTTATAAATGAATTTTTTAAAAATGAGTGCTAAATGAATTTGTTAGATTTTGTCATTATTTCACAATTAAGGATTAAACTTTGTTCTTTATGATATATGGAATCTATGTTTCAAATCAAAGCTTGTTTGGAGTAGATTTGAGTGTTGAATTGTTGAAACTCGAAGAACAAAAAAATTGACAAAAAAACTTCAGACACGTGACTGAGATTAAATATGATTTTTACATGCGCTCCAAACACGATTTTCAACCCCAATCACAGATGTATAAATTGTTCTCAACGAATAAATTTGTTTTTTAAAATTTTGTTCACCTGATGAATTTGAATGATTTAGGTAGTCCCTCCGTTCATTTTTAGTTGTCATTGTTTGACTTGACACACCCATTAGGAAAACAATTATTGATATAGGTATTTTACCAAACTATCCCTATTAAATGATTGTTTAGTATTAAGTCTTAAAAGATGATTTGGAGAAAGAGTATTTAATGCTAAAGGTAAAACATGGAAAAATATAATCGTCCGTTCTTGATATGTCAAAAGTGACAAGTAAAAATGAAAATGTATTTTACGAATAAGTGACAAGTATAATTGAACAAAGGGAGTATATAACAAAATCTTAATATCACTAATATGTTAGCTCAAGAATTTCTATAAAAATGGCACTTCACTACTAACAACCACTATCCACCAATATCAACTCCCACCACCTACAACCACCATCATCATCAACTACTTCTATCCAAGATTTTCGCGAGATGGGTGCACGATTACCAAAAAAATGCATCTTAAATATAAATTTGATCGGTTTGAATTTTAGATTATTAATATGAACCATTAAATTTTAAAAATTATAGGTCCAAAATATATAATATTACTAGTTTTAAATTTTAATATACACATTTCATTTAATTATATAAAAAATTTACAGTGCTAAATTTTTAATGTAACACACTTGAAAATTTTGAAAAATTAAAGACAAAAAACAAAAGAAAAATTAGTTGAGACGCCAAAAGTGTAACCAATAACCACTTAGAGAGATTTTACTCAAAAAGACAAGATAGATATAAGATTTAAATTTCTATCCTCACTTAGAAAGGTGCACCAATCATCATCATATTATTATATGATACTTTGAACGTGGATTCACACCTCTATATGTAAATTATATTATTTTTAAAATATAACACTATTATATATGATCTAGAGAAGGGAGTATGGGTTCACGTGAAGCCACAACACCCCCTCTAGATACGCCCTTGCTTCTGTCGCCACCAATCACCACAGTTAGCCTTCAGTACCATCACTAGCCACTATTTAAAATCATCACCACTAATTTACATTGGTGCAATAAACACTAATCGCTACAGACAACCACCACCATCAGCAACCATGACTCAAATATTACGTTCAATTAGAGGTGTGTAAAATCGAACCGACTAATAAATCGAACCGAAAAAAATGTTATTGAGATTTTATTTTATAATTAATCATAATGCTGAATTTTGGATCTCATGCATGCAGGAAATTAGTAATACCCAAGAGAAACTCGAACTTGATGAGTACAAAGAGATAATCAAAACAATCCAAATATAATCGAATTTTTTTCTAAGACCAAATCAAGTTTATAAAAGTCCAAAAAGCTAAAAATAATAAAGTCGAATATATAAAAGTCCTAGTCACTGTTCCTTTCAAATATAGTATTAACCTTACAACTGTATGATATTTATATTTTTTCTTTTTGTGGTTGTCCCCATAAGCCTAACATCTAAAAAGTACTATACTAAGATTATGAAGTTGTAAATGTTAAATACGTTGATAAAGATGGTTTTTAAAATTCACGTGAACTCAATAATTTTTATTTTTATTTTATATTTGTATTAAGATATTTATTAAATATATTTAAATACCTAATTGTAAATTCACTAAAAAAACAATTATAAGTTCGGTGTTAAGTCTAAATTTACAAATTCTAAATTCTAGTTCAACATACACATTTGTCTAATCTCTTATCATATGTAACCGACATGTATTAATGTTATTATTAGTTTATTTAAATAATAAATAATAATATCAATTCAGGTTATTTATGTGTGATATAACGAATATATCAATGTGTGGTTTTAAATTTTCATTCTGCGGGTCCAACTAAAGTTAAAAAATAATACACCAAATTAAGAAAACCTAAAATATCTTGTTGAGCTGTCAAAAATTAAAGCACATGGTCTTATTCATTTTTCTTTCACTTAGAACGACCTTTCAAAAGTATGATGTGTTTGATAAATAGAATGATCTTTCAGACGTATGATGGCTTTTGACTTGTAAAAAGGAAAATGTCTTTTATGAAAGACATTTCATAAGAAATAGTTTTAGAAAAATAAGTAAATTTTTTATTTATTTTGTTGTATTTGTTGAGTAAGTAAAAAAATTATTTTAAAAATATTTACATGTAATATAGACAAATAATATGAAAAATGGAGTGGAAGTAAGAGTGGATGCCGGTTAGGGGAAAGATGTAATGTAATGGAGGATGGAAAGGCACCAATCATATGTAATACCACTGGTGAAACTTGTTTATTTTAGAAAGTTTTTAACTAACCAATATATAAAAATTGGAAAACAATTTATGGAAGATATTTTCCTCAACACACCCTCAACCACAATTTGGAAACAATAGTATTCCCTTTATGTCATTTTCATGTAGAGGTGTAACTGCTTTCTCCTTGATTTTTTTTTTTAAAATTATTTTTTATCATTTGTTATGTTGGCTTGCAGTTTACTTCGTCTAGTTTTTAAATATGTGAAATTCTTATATATTTAAAATAAAATAATTTATTTACTATAACATATAAAAATGATTCAATCGAGTAAAAAATTCGTAAATTGAAATTTGAAAGTATTATATCTAAAACTCACTTTCTTTAATGTTTAATTTGTTCGGATTTGTCTAAGTGGATCAGCAAAATTATACACACAACTCACTTTGCATAAAATTGAAGCGATTTCAATGCGTAGAGAAAATTATCAAAAAGATCCTTAATATATGACTAAATTTTAAATTTAAAAATAAAATAAAAAATGTATACTTAATTTTGAATTTATTTGGTACTTAATACATAAACATGATAGTAATGGTCCTTAATATATTTCAAAAATACACATATGTCATCAAATTTTGTGACCAAAATTTTCATATAGCATCATCACCATTAAATTTGGTGGTCAAGAACTCAAGATTATATATAATTCAATACGTGTAATAGAAAAATCACTCCTAGTTTCAACTTTCATCATCACTCATTATTTTTCTTTTAAAAAAAAGGAACTCATTATCAATTAGTATATATTATATAGAAAAAATTCACATGATTTATGAAAAAGAATTCATCCCGCTATGATATTCATATATATCAAAGATATATTAAATAGATAAATAATGTATGTATATGTTAAAGATATACTAAATAGATAAATAAGCATATTGTATTATAACGTAAACCTTCTCATGGAACTACCGTACTAACATTACAACTGTTGGTAGATGAGTCAAAATTTAAGTTTAAATAATAAAAAAGTAAACATATGAAAGAAGCTTAAGAAATTCAACCCGTTATCATTTTTTTCAACTACATCAAAAAAGAATTCAAAATAGGATATGATACAACTATATCTCATAGTTGATATGACTTTAGATAGAAAAATATGAAGGTTGATGATTTGGATATACTGTTAGTAATTAGTCAAACATCTTATCCCTTCGCAGTGCTAGAGTAAGGTTCTATTCTAAAACACCTACCTTTTTATCCTTAATATTCTTTTATAATTTATATATTGTTTTCCTCCATTTTTTCTTCTTCTTGCTCTTTCTTTCTTTCGTTTTATCCCTTTCTCCCTCTCTTTTTGCTCTTTCTTTTCTTCCGTTTTTCTACTTTTTTTTTTCTTTACTACAGAAAGCCCAAGAGAAAGACCAAAAACAGAAAGTGTAAAGACACAGACACAGACAACTAAAAAAGAAAAAAATCTAAACACATAAAAATAGCTAGAGAAAGCTCACGCCTCCCTTCATCTTCCAAATCAATTCCGTGAATCTCCATCTAACTTTACCCCGATTGTTGGCGTCAAAGCATGGATCCAAGAGCTTGGGCGAGAATCACTTTTGCAGTAACAAGTCTCACTACTGCCATGAATTCGACTCCATTGAAGACTTCTTCTGCTCCCAGTTTGGCTTCAATCCCAACAATTCCAGGTATGCCCCTTCCTTTATGACCAAAGAGATTCCATTTGATTGTTATGTTAACCTTTTCCCTGACTCGTGCAGGCTGAGCTCCGTAGAACTGATACCACTGCCTCAAATCATGGATTAGATCAACACAATACTCTAGGATTTAAGACTGAGGTACCCCTAAAAAACATGTCTTGTTATATTTGTCAGTGATTCCACATGTTACGCATTTGATCTGGCAGTCCTTGATAAATTATTTTGTCCACTTGTATTTATCTCGATTGTTTGAAATATTTGTTTTGCCCCTTCTTGAATCTGATATTTGGTGTTCCTTTCTTGTCCAAATGTAATATAAATTTAGCATGTGCTGGTAGTTCCTCAATGTAATTAAACTGGATATACTCTACACCTGCAAAATTAACAATTAAATTAGCTAAGAAATCTGCCAGCGAGTTCCCTTCTCTGAAAGTATGAACCACAGCTACTTCTTTATTGACCATAACTTCTTTTATCTCCCTAATGTCTGCTGATATGATCCATGGAACTTCCCAATTCCCATCCAAGATCTTCTTAATAATTAAGGAATCTGTCTCCATTATCAAAGGTAAAAGATTATGGCTTAAGCAATACAATAAACCATCTTTAAAACCTTTAACTTCAGCCTCTAATGATGAACAAAACTCCAACTTGCTAGCTCTAGCATATACCAAATCTCCCTGACAATCTCTTATACAAAATGCCTTGGAACACAGGCCATAATTGACTTGACAGGAACCATCAGAGTTGCATTTGTATCTTCCTCCCTCAGGACACTTCCACCTTATCACTGTGGTGCTTATTAGAGGTGTATAACTTTCCAGAAATTGTACAATATCTGGCCAGGTGTTAGGTATTTCTGCCAACCAAGGGTACCTTGCTCTTGCCATGAAATATACATTTCTATTGATCTCCAACACCATAGCATTTCTAGTCATATTTCCCCCATGAGCTATCATGTTTCTCCTTTTCCACAGTTGCCAAATGATAAAAGATGGCATGGCTCTACACAAAGGTTTTAATTTAACTGCACAGTCCTCTGTCCACCATTTGTAGATAGTCTGTCTCATCTGATTGAATGGTCCTTGCATGCCCATAGCTGCTGCAAACAAATTCCATAAATACTTAGCATCCGGACATGATATAAATAGGTGATTAAATGATTCCTGTTCATGACTGTTACAACAACAACACTCAATGGAATCTACTATCCTGCACCTAACTAGGACTTCCCCTATTGAAATCCTCTTAAACCAAATTCTCCACATCATAAAAGATATCTTGAAAGGTAAGCCCTTCTCCCATATAAACAATATATCTTTTTGAGGATCCTTCCTACTTCTGATAATATCCCATGCACTCTTAACAGAAAAGTTTCCTTTACTGTTTGGCATCCACCATTGCTTGTCCCTCTCTTCTACATGCTGAGTATGACCCAAAATAGAGTTAACAAGATCACAAATGTCTTTTCCCAATAGTTCTGTCATTAGGTTAATATTCCATCTTCCATCCAATCTAAGCTGATTGACCTCTTCTAGATTTTCATTAGCAACTTGATCAATAGGCATAATATAGTGTAGAGCTCTAAGTTGTGTCCAATTGTCATACCATAAGCTAGCATGACCACATCTAGGTTCCCACCATATTTCTTGATCAAAGTTATCTCTGGCCAGTAACATTAGCTTCCAAACTTGAGACCCACCCCTCCATTCCACCACTTGAGGTCTATTCATCTTGCAGTACTTATTCCACATAAACTGGGACCATAGTGAATTTGTTGTTCTAAACTTCCACCATAGTTTTGCAAACACAGCTTTGGACACATCAAACAGAGATCTGAAACCAAGACCCCCCTTCCTCTTTAGGCAGACAAATAGCATCCTAGGCTATCCAATGCTTTGCGCTACTATTTTCATTGAAGTTCCAAAGGAATTTTGCAAACATTCTATGGAGGTCCTTTATTACACATTTTGGGGGCACCAACACAGATAACAAGTATAGGAATACTTTGCAACACATGATTGATAAGTATCGCCTTACCACCAAAGGACAAGAGCTTACCTTTCCAGACTTGCAACTTATTTTGAACTTTTTTAATCATCTCATTAAAATGAGATTTCTTCATCTTTGCACGACTAATAGGGCATCCTAAATAAATTATACGGAAATCACCTCTCACAAATCCAGTAGCCTCCTCAACTTCATTTATAAGAGCATTACCAACCTTTTTAAACATGTAGAAGTAGCTCTTATCTCTATTGATCTTTTGCCCTGATTGGTTTTCATACTCCTTCAAGGTATTCATAATAAGATCAATGGATTTCTTCTCAGCAGCAACAAATATGATTGTATCATATGCATAAGCAAGATGATTTAACTTCTCACTCCACTTTGGCATCCCATATCCTTTGAAATCAGTGTTATAAAACAACTGGTTTAGTGCTCTGGTGAGCACTTCTGCAGTGATAATAAATAAAGCAGGTGATAAAGGATCCCCCTGCTTCACCCCTCTAGAGGAATGAAAAAAACCATGTGCATGGCCATTGATTAGTATAGAGTACCAGTTGTTGGCTATCAGTCTCCAGATCATGTCAACCACCACTGAGTTAAAACCCATACGTTCAAGTACTTTCACTAAGAAACTCCAATTCACCCTATCATAAGCTTTAGCCATGTCTAGTTTCATCACAANTTTGGGGGCACCAACACAGATAATAAGTATACAGGAATACTTTGCAACACATGATTGATAAGTATCGCCTTACCACCAAAGGACAAGAGCTTACCTTTCCAGACTTGCAACTTATTTTGAACTTTTTTAATCAGCTCATTAAAATGAGATTTCTTCATCTTTGCATGACTAATAGGGCATCCTAAATAAATTATAGGGAAATCACCTCTCACAAATCCAGTAGCCTCCTCAACTTCATTTATAAGAGCATTACCAACCTTTTTAAACATGTAGAAGTAGCTCTTATCTCTATTGATCTTTTGGCCTGATTGGTTTTCATACTCCTTCAAGGTATTCATAATAAGATCAATGGATTTCTTCTCAGCAGCAACAAATATGATTGTATCATCTGCATAAGCAAGATGATTTAACTTCTCACTCCACTTTGGCATCCCATATCCTTTGAAATCAGTGTTATAAAACAACTGGTTTAGTGCTCTGGTGAGCACTTCTGCAGTGATAATAAATAAAGCAGGTGATAAAGGATCCCCCTGCTTCACCCCTCTAGAGGAATGAAAAAAACCATGTGCATGGCCATTGATTAGTATAGAGTACCAGTTGTTGGCTATCAGTCTCCAGATCATGTCAACCACCACTGAGTTAAAACCCATACGTTCAAGTACTTTCACTAAGAAACTCCAATTCACCCTATCATAAGCTTTAGCCATGTCTAGTTTCATCACAACATTGGCTGGATTTCCTCTTTTCCTGATATCTGTGATAATTTCCTGAGCTAGTAGTACATTTTCTGATATGCTTCTACCCTTCACAAATCCAGACTGATTCACAGAAATTATTCTTGGTAATAAGCCTTCTAGTCTATCATGTAATGTTCTAGAGATCACCTTATTTATAAAATTACTTAGACTAATTGGTCTTAAGTCTGAGAAGGTTTGAATGGACTCCTTCTTAGGCAACAAAACCAAATTAGTGTGAGTAATAGATTTAGGAAGGGTATTTCCCTGGAAAAATGATTGAACAATACCCACAATATCTTCGCCAACTATCTCCCAACAAGCCTGAAAGAAGTGTCCTGTAAAACCATCTGGGCCACATGTACTCTCCCCATTAAGCTCAAAGACCACTTTTTTTATCTCACTATACTCAGGAATTGTCTGTAATAACTCATTATCTTCTGTAGTCACAAGAGGCTGAATGCTCTGTAAGAGGGAGAAGTCACTTTGTAAGTTGGTTCCAGAAAATTGGTTCTGAAAGAAACTTATTGCTTCAGTTGCAACTTCATCCTCTCCTTGAGCCCATAGACCATCAACTTTCATTATTCTCTGTATATTTAGCCTCCTCCTCCTTCCCCTGACCAATCCATGAAAATACTTAGTGTTCTTATCTCCCTCTGAATGCCACTGAACACTTGCCTTCTGTCTCCAAAACTCCTCCTCATAGTGTATATACACCTTATATTCAGCATGAGCTTGCTGTAGAATAGCCCTGTTAGATGATGTAGGATTTTTTTCATAGAGATCTTCTTTCATCCTAACTATTTCTTCTCTGATATGCAATTGTTTGAAGATATCACCAAATTGTTCTCTGCTCCATTTGGATAGAGCCACTTTTGTTCTTTTTAATCTTAACTTCCATTGTAAAAAAACATCATCAGAGTGATCTTCATTCCAGCTAGCCTTCACCACATCTTTAAAGTCTGCCCTGTCAGTCCAAAATTTTAAAAACCTGAATGGTTTTATAAAATTTTGATTCTGACCTCCACATTTTAATAATAAAGGTGCATCATCAGATCCAGTCCTTGCTAAGTGTTGCAGTTCCATGTTGCCAAGTAGATCTGTAGCTTCTGATTAATGAACAATCTATCCAATCTTTTAAATATACATTCTAAATCAGCTCGTCCATTCCACCAAGTAAATAGGCTGCCAGAGAAACTTATATCAAACAGTTCACAAGAATTGATACAGAAGGCAAAATCCTCATATTCTTGGATATAAACAGGAAAACCTCCTATCTTTTCATCTTCCCCCAGAATTACATTAAAATCTCCCCCTACCAGCCAAGGCTCTGAATAATAATCATTAATGGAATACAAGTCATTCCAAAGTTCTATCCTCTCCTTTGTTGTACATTTGGCATATATCAAAGTAGTAAGCAATTGTTTTCCAACTTCCAACGTAAGTTGAAGGGTGATTTACTGCTCTGTATCTGAGATCACCCCTACCTGAATATGATCCTTTATAAATACCCAAATCTTTCCATTTGAGTTATAGTTCACATAATGCATCCCTAACCTTCTTTTAAAATTTTGTATTTGCCTAGTATCTTGAAATGGTTCCATCAAAGCAATTAAGAAGAATTTGTGGTGTCTGTGTAACATTTGAACTCTGTGAAATACATTTTGAGTCCTCACAGACCTTATGTTCCAAATGAGTGCTTTCATTATCATCTAATNTTTAAATATACATTCTGAATCAGCTCGTCCATTCCACCAAGTAAATGGGCTGCCAGAGAAACTTATATCAAACAGTTCACAAGAATTGATACAGAAGGCAAAATCCTCATATTCTTGGATATAAACAGGAAGACCTCCTATCTTTTCATCTTCCCCCAGAATTACATTAAAATCTCCCCCTACCAACCAAGGCTCTGAATAATAATCATTAATGGAATACAAGTCATTCCAAAGTTCTATCCTTTCCTCTGCTGTACATTTGGCATATATCAAAGTAGTAAGCAATTGTTTTCCATCTTCCAACGTGAGTTGAAGGGTGATTTGCTGCTCTGTATCTGAGATCACTCCTACCTGAATATGATCCTTTATAAATATCCAAATCTTTCCATTTGAGTTATAATTCACATAATGCATCCCTAACCTCCTCTTAAAATTTTGTATATGCCTAGTATCTTGAAATGGTTCCATCAAAGCAATTAAGAAGAATTTGTGGTGTCTGTGTAACATTTGAACTCTGTGAAATGCATTTTGAGTCCTCACAGACCTTATGTTCCAAATGAGTGCTTTCATTATCATCTAATTGATGATTTTACCACCCTATTGGCCTGTATTCTTGTTGGTTGAACATCAGCCTCCTTTTTAGTTTTACCTTTTTTGCATTTCGATAAAACTAAAGGAGAGATTCCAGCCTCTCTACATACCTCCATTGCATTTTGATCACTATTCACTTCATCTGTGTCTTCTATGAATGAACTGGCAGCCTTGCTCTCCACCACCATATCCTCTTGACTTTGATGTGATATTAGTGTGTGGAGTTTCTCCATAGGGGCTGATTTTACACTACAACTCATAATTGCTGACCTATTATCTTTCTCTGTTGTTGGTATAACAGGAACTACAGCTACTGCACAAAAAAGACTTTCTTCAACCAATGGAACTACAATTTGGAGGGGAATCTGATAATCTGCCTCAGCTAACTCTTTCAAGAGTAAGCTGTCTGCCTCTTCTTTCTGTTTTTCCTCCATTGCAGCAACAATCTGGGAATCCTGTTTATTCATTTGATTGAGACTGATATCTTCTATATTTTGCTTTGTAGGTGCAATTATCAACTGCCTCTCTCCTTCTCCCAGCACTACATCAATCATCCCTTGTGCCTGTTGATCATTATGCACCAACTGTTCCTCCATTAGCTCCCCATTATGTCGCGTTGCTATTTTTTCTGTATTGTCCTGCTCTGTGGTGCTATTGATGCTACTTGTGTCTCCCTCTCCCTTTCCTTGATAATTTGCAAATGCATTAGTTATCCATTCCCTTGTCGATGAGTGATGATGAACCCTGTTAGCTTCCCTCTGACTCTTGACTTCACCTGTTTTATCATTACTATCATTTGCCCCTGTAGATTCCTCTGGATGCACCTCTTCTTTCTTCTCGGCCAGTGCAGCAAAAGCATTATCAATATTAATGCCCTTTTCTGTCATTTTTTGTACTCCAATTTCTTGCTCACCCTGCTTATCTCGTGACTCTTGTATGTTGATGGGTTTCCAATATCTTCGAACAATTCGTCTCCTTCTTGTTGCAAGTTCATTGCCCTGCTCTTCATTGTTGTTATCGTTTGTCCCCTGTTCTGTCCTCTTTGCATTGTGTACCTCTGTTTGCCTTAATTCAGGATGGAGGCTTCTACATGTTTCATCCTCATGACCTTGTACTTTACATTGTTTGCAATATTTGGGCAGCATATCATATAGGATCTTAACTTTTTCCATCCTAGACTCCTTTGTCTTTTCATTTATAATCTCCATCTCCACATGCTTAGGAAACTCACTTAGCAGGTCCACTTGCACCTTGACCCTCGCACAACTAGGTCTAGTTTTATTGATTGTAGCCATGTCTAACTGAAGAGGTTTTCCAACTGCAGCTGCTAATGAAAACAAGGCTTCCTTCACAAAATATGTAGGTTTTAAATCCGGGAAGGATATCCAAGCCATAGCTTGTGTCGTCTCTTCTTCAACCTTAAACTTAGCATCATATATAAGTGGCCTCATAGTATATGAATAACCGTCCTTGGCCAGAATATAATATATGCCTTTTGACATTAAGTTGATGAAGTCTTCTTGTTGATCCAATCTAATCAGAACATGCCTATTTCTCAATAGGCCTATTTTACACTCTCCTTTGATATTACACTGTCGTGGGATACTTGTGCGGAGTTCTTCCAACTCCGGCCAACCATAGGAAAATTTTCCAACCACGGCGTATTGAAGATCTTCCAAAATATTCATCCTATCAACTTCCTCTTCTGTCCACACAATCCTTGGAATCCCATTATTGTATTGGAGTTGTTTCAATGGAATAGGCTCAATTCCAGCCTTTTGAGCTTGATTGTTGATATGATTCTTAAGGACATTAGCATAATTGTTAATTACATGGGTATCGTTAGTCGCCAACTCAGGCGTTATAGGTAGATTTAAACGAGAATTCTGTATTAGCGGTGGAAAACTACTATCTTGTAACAGATTCGACTGGCCAGCCCCAAGATTAGGCTGACCAGTGGCCGGAATGGCCATTCACGGAAGGTATTAGGTTAAAGGCGCCGCGGCGGCACTAGATGATGCATAATCTTCAAAGTGAACGTGAGTTTAACAATGTCTCGAAAGTAGGATTGCACAGAAAGTAAGAATTGCATAAAATATGTCTGAGCCCGGGTCTTGTAATTTATTTTTTTATCTGACAAAAAATAGTGCATCTATGATAAGTATTACAATAAGTTGAGTGAAAATAAACTTGATCACTAAGATAATAAACCCAAATTATTTATTGAACTATAGAAGGCAAAAAAAAAATCATGTGTGAGAAGGATCAAATATAACTCTTAATTTTGCAAAATGATCAAATATACCTACATCAATTAAAAATAAATAAATAAAAAAAATCACATCCCTTAAACAAATAGTGTAGATTTAGGTCATTTATGTAACAATAAAGGTATATGTGACTCATTTTTATAACTAGAGTTATATCAACTCTAAATCAAAAGGCTAAGGGGTATATTACTAGTTTTCTAGATAGTATCACTTATATGGAATTTTTAACTTTTGTTAATTTTTATCTTTTGCTTGAATTTCGAAATTCAAATTCGCATATCTAAGGTGATGTCTTTAGTTAACTGCAAGTGTGAAATATTATGCCTAATCATCTTTCCCCAATATCAATAACTAATTTATAAATGAAAATATTAGTAATTGAACTAGTCCTTCATTATGGTAAAGACAATTAATTTTAGAAAAAATTGTTTAAATACACTTATTTTATTATATTCTCTAAAATTTTCTGTCATTTGAAAAAAATTACAAAAATCCTTACTTTACGCGATGTATCA
Organism: Solanum stenotomum; assembly: GCF_019186545.1. NCBI lineage: Eukaryota > Viridiplantae > Streptophyta > Magnoliopsida > Solanales > Solanaceae > Solanum > Solanum stenotomum. Next base: position 2,347,227 of record NC_064292.1, read on the forward strand.
GGATGTTACTTTATGCGATGTATCAGTCGGATACATCATTTTACGCGATGTATCGATCAAATTTTTCCATTTTCTCCCCTTTTTTCTCTTTCCTTCATCATTAACTTTTGATTTTTTTCTCTCTATTTTTTCCTTTTCTTTTTTTAAGAAAAATCTTCCACTCCTACATTTAATTTGTCTCGCTATATATTCAGAAGTGAACTCAATTTTATTTTTTTAAAATATGGTTGCATCACTATTTTTTTTTTATTTTTAAAAAAGGAAAAAATCAAGTGAGAATTGATTTCTAGTCTTTTAGTAAATAGCAGACATTTAATCAAGTGCACCATTTAATCTTTTTTGTAATATGAGTGTCAACTGATAATATTACATCAATTTTAGAATATATATACATAAAATAATTAATTTTACAGAAAAAAAACACCAATTTACGTGCCCAATTCGCCACCTTACATGTTATGATACATAGAAGTAATATTCTAATTCCAATCAAATCATTGGATTTCCTCCTACATTTTTTTTTTGGCAATTAAATAAAGTTTAAGAAGTGATTCTAGGATTAAGATTTAATTTAGTAATATTGCATGTAATTATGTTAATAGTCTATGTGATTAAGTTATTAGAAGGATAATTGAGGTTTGTAGAATTCAGTTAAAGTTCTAAACCTTATCATTGTAATTGATTGTAGAGTTATCGTTAAACGTTATTGAATAGTATGTTTAAGCCTTTTAGAGAGATTTGAAGTATATCTCATTTTGAATATACTTTTTACTACAAGGTTTGATTAGATATTTGAATATACTTTTTACTATGTATGACAAGCTCACATAGAGTTTTTTTACGCAATCTTCTTGATACTTGAATGAGTATACAGAAGCAAAATTCAAAAATAATTTTAATAAAATCTTTTGGATACCTGAATGACCATATAGTAAAACAACTCAAAGTCTAGATAATAAATTTCAACAAGACATCAAAAAACGATACACCATTTACTAATTGGAATTACATAGGCTAAGCAATTGACAAAACCTAATTTCATATGCCCATTAAGCAGGAGAACAATAATGGAATCAAACTTATATTAATAATAATAATTTAAAAAGGAAAGGAGATGCCCCCCCTCCCCTCCCCCCAGGTTTCAGGGTTGCAAAGGGGCAACCTTTTCGGTAAGGCGCCCTCGAAGGAAGGGTCCACAGACTTTTTACCCCAAGGTCAAGCCATCAGCTCAAATGTCAAGGTTGAGGGGCTTGTGTCTTAGGTCACAAGTTCGGGCCTTGTGCCAAGTAAACTAAGTCCAGTACCCCGAGGTTTGTAGTCTGCATTTGGCTCAAATGTTTGGTTCTGGATGGAGATTTGGTCATCCAAAAAAAAGAGGAGATGATGAAGGGTTTCTGTTACCATTCATAATTTCTTCTCCCATCATGACTGCTGTTGCCAAATCGAGAAGCTGAAAACCTATGGTGATGATTATGTTTGACTGATCCATAAGAAGTTGAATCATCAAAATCAAGCCTGTTGGACTTTCTAGATGAATAAGAAACAGAAGAATGATCACCAGAACCAACGTTGGATGTCCTGGCTCTCTTGTGTCCAGGAGTTGAAGGAGATCTCCAACCATTGGATCGAGGAAAGTCTTCAGGATCATAGGTGATCCAACCAGCTCTTTGTTTTGTATTGTAACTTGATGCATATCCTCCTCCATATTCTGTGTTCTTTTTCCTTGCCTTACCATAATCATGAGGAGCAGATTGGAACTCATAATTTTCCTTTCTTTCCTTGAACACTTTCTTCTTGGGGGTTGATGATTCCCGATTCCACTTATTGACCTTTAGACATACAATAAACACACAATAAGGTGAAGAGATTTAGAGTAGGAAGCAAGAAATGACCTATAAAGGAAGAGAAAGACAGAATTTGGAAAAAAGGGGATGGAAGGTGCAAATGAGCAGTTGTCAATCACAGATATATAACTCACTATATTGGAATTAGTGCATTCTCGTGCAAAATGTCCTTCTTCGCCACACCTATAACAAGAACTAAGATGCCATGTACCACTAGTCTCCCCACGAGATCCTGTGCATGCCTGCATTGAACATGTGCAAGATGAAATTGCAGTATTCAAAAGGATTCCTGAACAAGGACAAGAGAAACACAGACCCCACACACACAGGAGTCATGACATTTCATGGCCATTTACTTACCAAACCGGTATGGCCTAGCAGACCACATCTGTAACAGGATATTTCACTCGGACCACCATCAGGGTAGCTTGCACAGCAAAGATGACCAAAACTCTTACAAATGTAACATTGTATTTCCTGTAGAGGTCAAGGTGAAAACAGGAAAATTGATGATTAAGCACAAAAAAACAACTCAATTTCAAGTTGAAGTTTCTTCAGCAATACCTTGAGATCATCAGCAGAATAGTTATTCCAGCATGACAATATATCATGCCCAGAATCTCCACATTTTAAACACATTCTTGAACTCTCAGATCCTCGTTGGTTTTTTTCAGGGCAATCCTTAGCACGATGACCGCCCTTCTTACAGATGAAACACTCTTTGCCCTGTTCATAATCAGCAGACTGAGATATATACTCTAAGACCAAAATTGAAATAGCATTGGAGTTTTAAGGTCCAGATAATATATTTGTTTCAAAATCCAGGATAAACCTAATTTCAAATAGGCGCTCCTCTCGGATATTCAGAATACTAATGTGCAATATACTTTGGTTAGCAAAGAACCTACCAATGCGGTCTGAACCTACCAAAAAGATTAACACAGAGAAAAAGTATGTGCAGTCATGCAATAGATGCAGTTCTATGATTCTACAACTTACAACAGTATCTAAGTAGAACACAATCATCATATACTTCACTGGTTCTACTGATGAACCATACCCTGCTAAGAAGACAGGAGGAGTAGGCGAGTTGATATAAATAACGTGTCAGATAAGGGAGAGGCAATGCTGAACTATGAAAAATGAAGGTGCTTTGAGGACTGAGGAAAAAGATAGAACTTATGATCTAGTTGTAATGTTTGGTCAGAAGTGGCAGCTTAGAAATTAGCAGCTAGCATTCTGGTTCAGCATAGTAGGTCTTACCCCTTTTTTGTGAACCTCAATTGCCAAGGAGTACACAGTTATTTGTATGGCTTCGTGAACATTCATTCACATCAGACATCGTTTCAGTAGGAAGTATAACTAATTCGCGCCAAAGGTCCAAATTTGAAGTCGACAAACATATACAGACCCTCTATACCTAATACCATTGACTTAGTGGTGATGTCTTTTGTTTATTGCACGGAAGTGCACGTCAAAACTGCTTGAGATCAAACTTTCCACTTAACCAATTCAACAATCGTGAGGAGCTAAACAAGGTGAAATAATCACAAAGGGGACACATAATAATGGCAGCTATTTCAACCACTAACCTTTGTACACTGTTTAGAATTATGATCAAAATTCCCACAAACAAAACATGGTTTTTTGCGTTTGGCCGAAGTACAACTGACTGTCGTATGACCCTCTTCACCACAATTATAACACGTCCCCCAACTGCTGTCTGGAGGATCAAAGTATCTGGGCCCCCGCTGAGATCATAGAATGAATAATAAAGATATAGACCAGCAAAGTCATTTAAGAGATTGTTTGGATTTGTGAAAAACAACAGTTCAAATCATATTACTTCAACTCACAAGAAGCCTTCGTAGGACAACGCCATTAGACATCTCAACAGGATTCTTTTCAGCTGCATTGTCAACAACATTCATATCTATACTAACCACATTTTCTTCTTCTTTCATTCCATCCACCTAAAACAGTCAAGAAGATAAACGTACATATCAGTGATCAAGCTCAATTTTTTCTACCATTAGTAATTCATTTTCCAGATTTCCAAATTAAATATGAAAACAAATACAGATTTAGCCTTGCAACTCATTGAAGAAGAGGAAGATTAAACTAACTTTTGTGTAAGTGATTTTTTGTTGACAAAAGATAAACCTCTCTTAAAGACTTACTTCGGGTTTCAAAGGAATGGGGTTACATAAGCTTTATTCACATCTTCTGTGATTATTGACATAATCAGAGAACAACTATCATCAGTAAACAATAGAAAGAACGAAGAGGAGCGACATATGGAACAAAAATGTGATGAAGAGGAGCGACATATGAAATAAAAAAGATGTGTCAAATTTTTGGTTGACCTTCTTTGTTAGGACGGCACAATTCTCTAAACTCACTGTATTGAGAGCTAAACATGTACAGTATCATATCAGAATGGTACTACTAGTTAAAAAAATAATCTTTAAAGGATTTCTTTTGAACAGGAAACATCAGGACCAAAGTTCATCCCTGAAGGTACATTAGTGATCCAAATTATTATCAGTCTCTATTACGACTCAGTAACCACTGGTGCCTCTAAATCCAACACAAGTAAAAAATGTTATTACAATAAGGGTTTCTTTTTAAGTTTTAACTGCTTTAAGTCTTTATAATTCACTTCATCTTAAAAACTCTGTCCACTTATTTAACACCATTTGACTGGGTAGTAATTTGACATGTGTGCATTCAAATAGTAGGATGATAATCAAAAAGACAATAGGTTCAAAACATGAAATCAAAGTTCAAACTGGATAGCAGGAAGGATCTTTTATATATCTGAATAGTATAATGAATTAAAATTCCTGAAAGTCGTGCAAAAAACAAGTATATAACAAAATGATCGCTATCTTAAAAATTATTGGACATCTCAAAAAAGAGAACTTGGAATGGAAAAGGTATAGCATTTCATCCATTCCTTCCTTTTCCTTCAAACAAATCATCCCAAGACACAATAACTTCTTTTAATGGTAAGTACTTGTCTATCAAGCCAAGGGTCTATCCAAAACAGCCTTTGGGTATGTTCTTGTCATTGTTAATGGTAAGAACTATCTTCTTTTGTAGTTATTTCGGTTTTCTACTTTTTTGTGAATAGGTGTCATTTCCTTACCGGTTTTCTATTAGCAGCTTAAACTATACCTCCACTCATGTTTATTGGTTTGAGAAAGATAAAACTTAATTGAACTGAATATTTATGCTGAAATTGGTGATCCAATAAGCAAAAACACAGTGGTGAATATAGAACATGCAAAAACGCCAAACAGCTAAATGTGCAGAAGCAAATTCACATTACCATAGACATATCACTACAGAAGCTCTGAAACCCCTTATCTATTCCAATTGACACCTGCTGAATAACAAAGTTAAGAAATCACATAAATCAATCAACTTCAAATCAAAACAATTAGTTAAGCTAATAAATAATGCATAAAACATCATCAATGCAATCTCACCAATTTTCAGACTAAATTTATCTACTTACAGGGTCTTCTGGAATCTCAACATTCTTTTCCTTCTTCTTCTTCTTCTTCTTTTTCTCTTTCTCTTTCTTTTCCTTCTTCAAATCTGTAACAACTACAACTTCGCCATTTTTAGTTGAGCACCCACGAAGCAAAGCTTTCTCAACAATTTTCAAGCTGAGATCTTCATTAGCTTCGACATCATCATCTTCATCTTCTTCTTTTCTTTTCTTACTTCGCACTCTCTTAGATTTCTTAATTTTTACCTCTGCTAATTCCTCTACCTCCATAACATCTGATTTTGCTGATTTCTTCTCCTTCTTCTCTCGCTTACCCATTTTTTTACAGTGAAATTCCAATCGATTTGGCTAGGGTTTAAGCGGAGAAGAAGGGAGCAGAGATAAACCCTAATTTCAAAAATCCCCAATTAATAAGAGTTCGAATGTAATTAGGGATTGTTGGGCCTTCGAATTTTTAATGGGCTTTTGGAGTGAAGTTAAAGTTTGGGCCAAGTGCACATAAAGCTACTTTGAGAACTATTTAAGGCATAGCCAAATTTTATTTGACAATACTTATTGGAAGTTGTTGAGTATAAATTTGTTATATTTCTTTAGTTATTTATGTTTGTTATAATTTATATTAATTATAAGTGATGTGTAATAACTAACTTATTTGAATTTCAAGTTCTACATTAATTGACATCGTTATGTTATAAAAAATGGTGTTGTAATTATAGCTTCGTGACTCTTGAGCATTGTTGATAAAAAAAAGAGGAAGAGAAGGGTTGGTATTACTTAATGATTACACGATTCGAATTAAGTCAGGGCTATAATGTGGACTCAGGACATCGGGTTGAAACAAAAAAAATAGTTAATGATTGAAAGTAAAAGAGAAATTAAGTTTGAATTATAAGTAGTGCTTTTCAAAATGGTTAAGTATATTACTCTCTTTATTCCTAATTAGTTGTTACTGTTTTAGATTCACGCTCCTTAAGAAGTTAGATAATTCTATCATTGTATACTCTTATTTGGTGTTCTTTGAAATTGGGTTTTCAATAAATGAACATCAATTAATTTATTTTGATTATTAATTTGATCAATGAACATGAACAAATTATTACTTAATTTTCTTATGTTGGTCAAATTCATATTCTCAAAGCTAATAACTCTCAATGGTAAAATAGGGAGAATAATAGCATTTATGCATTGATTTTGTTTAATGATTAGTACTCTCCCTAGTACAACAATATTTGTCCACTATTGACTTGACACACACATTAAGAAACAACAAAATAATAAGAGTATATTAGTACTCCATCTTTTGAATATGTTAAATTTAATGCTTAAGAAAATGTATTAGATATTGAGTAGTATTTAATAACAAAGGTAGGCGTAAGACAGACAAAACATGTAAAACATCTCTTGATTTTTTTAAAAATAGACAAGTATTGTTGGACAACTATTTTTTATACAGTGGGCAACTAAAAAAAGACGAAAATAATATTAAAAATATTTATTTTTAATAAAAGTGACATGAAAATAAGAACTGAGTGCGAATGTTTTTAATAAAATAAATAGGCATGACTTAATTAGATTTCTAAGATAAGATATTATTAAATGTCTTCTTATCCTCAGAAAGGTATGAAAAACATGGTGTATGAAACTTCTAAATAATATAAAAAAATATCTCAATAAAGCAAAATGCACCTCAAAACCAAAATAGGAAAAACTATCAACGTGAAAATACCTATTAAGGATATTAAGATTAGAATTATTTAAATTTAAATTTGATTAAGTACAAATAATTAAGGCCTAAGGAGGGTTAAAATGGCATTATGAGTGTTTTGTTAACCCAGATATTATTAAATGTCTTCTTATCCTCAAAAAGGTATGAAAATTATGGTGTATGAAACTTCTAAATAATATAAAAAACATCTCAATAAAGCAAAATGCACCTCAAAACCAAAATAGGAAAAACTATCAACGTGAAGATACCTATTAAGGATATTAAGATCATAATTATTTAAATTTAAATTTGCATTAAGTACAAATAATTAAGGCCTAAGGAGGGTTAAAATGGCATTATGAGTGTTTTGTTAACCCAGATATTATTAAATGTCTTCTTATCCTCAAAAAGGTATGAAAAACATGGTGTATGAAACTTCTAAATAATATAAAAAACATCTCAATAAAGCAAAATGCACCTCAAAACCAAAATAGGAAAAACTATCAACGTGAAAATACCTATTAAAGATATTAAGATCAAAATTATTTAAATTTAAATTTACATTAAGTACAAATAATTAAGACCTAAGGAGGGTTAAAATGGCATTATGAGTGTTTTGTTAACCCTAATCATAAAGGCACGATTGTAATTTGAATGCCTATATTACATACTTAATTTTAATTTACATTAATGTAAATTAATGAGATGCATATATATTCATTTTATCTTCCATGTTTGTTAATTTATTATTTTTTTAATAGTAAAAATGTCTATATAATTATTGTCAAACACCTACAACAGTATGCCTAGTACCATAATATAACTTTTACTATTTGAGACTCTTCTATAATACTTAGACAAAAAAATATAAAAATTTATAGAACTATACGGAAATCAAGACAAATCAAGATGATAGAATGATTTCAAAAATAATAATTTTAATTATATAAAATAAAAATGATATAAAATCGTAAATACATTAATTTTTTGATATTTTGAGAGCTTTCAATGTGATTTACGACATAATTTAAGAATCATATTTCAAATATCGTATTATTACATGTTGCTTCTTTTGCTTAAATTATCGTATAATCTATTTGTGTTTATTATTTTTCTATGTTATTTGTAAAATAATTTCTTTACTAATATATTTACTTTTCAAATCTACTTTGAAATGCTTTATCTATATCGAGGTTCGACATCATTCCGTTCATACTACATTCTACACTTATGAAATTACCATGAGTATACCGCGTTGCATATTTAATCAAATATACCAAAAAAATAAAAAAATAATTTTTTTAAAGTGAAAAAAAAATGATAAAATAAAATAGGTAAAAAATGTCAACTACCCAAAATACCCTTTCTCCTCTTTTTGCAAACAATATTTTCTTTGGCCAGCTTCTGGCGATTTCCTATTTACAATTGATCTCTCGATTTCACTTTCAGTTTTCTTCTCAAAATTACAGCAAAATCAACTCAAAATTCTCTTCAATTTCTTCATCGAATGACCATAATGACTCCTGCTCCTACCGATGTAAGTCTCAGTATTTCTTGCCCTCTGTATGATTTTCTAGTCAGTATACACAGGCATGTTCGTTTGGTTGTTTCAATTTTTTTTTTGAGTTTTAGTTTGTTTTGTGTGTTTAAAATCAGTTTAGGGCTTGTTTCTGCTTGTGGATTTTCGTTGATTTCAGTTTTTAGTTTATGTTTATTGTTTTAGACTGTATACAGACATGTATACATGTTCAATTGGCGGATTCAGTTTTTACTGGAGTTTTAGTTTTCTGTTTTAAAATCGATTTGGTGGTGTTTATGCTTCTGGGTTTTTGTTGATTTTGTTTTTTTACTTACGTTGGGGTAGCAGGAAGAGGAGGAGATGCTTGTTCCGCGTTCAGATTTGGTATTTGAAGGACCTCAGCCTATGGAAGGTAAAATTTGAAGTTTTTAATTTCTGGGTTTGTTTTTGTTTTTTTTCAACTATGACATTGCTAGGCTTTGGAGACATTGTACTGGGATTTAATGGTTCTATTAGGTTAAATGTTGGCAAATAGAGAAATGCAAGGGAAAAGGACGCAAGAAGGAAGTAATTTGCCTGTAATGATTCTAAGCGTTTGAGGGAATAGTTTTTTTAATGCTGTGGTGTCTAGGCTAGCTTATGCACATCTCGACTAATTCCACGGTCTTTGTCCAACAAAGGCTAGAACAGATGGAAAGAGATCACCTAGTGTTTTTGTCACCTATTGGGATTTGAATCTGAGACGTCTCATAGTTCTTGATTCACTTCATTGACCACTAGGCCACCCTTTGATCAATTGAGGGAATAGTTTTAGGAGGAAATTGTGATTCCACCTTGTATTTTTTTTATGGTTATTGAAACACCCTTGGCGAATCCCACATCTACGGGAGAGATGTTGGGTATATAAGAAAACAAGTCTTAGACCCTAGTTTTAAACCCGTGCAGGCTTAGGTCCAAAGCGGACAATATCACTAGTGGGCTGGGCTGTGACAAATATGGTATCACTTATGAGTGCCACTCTGCATGCGACCTTGAACAACGGTGAGGCAAATCTCAACAAGGACGTTGAGTCCCTAAAGAGTGTATGAAACACCATAGGCAAATCCCACATCAACAAAACATGGGAGAGATGCTGGGTATATAAGGAAGCAAGCCTTAGACCCTAATGACGTGTTTTAAACCCTTGCGGGCCTAGGGTCAAAGCGGACAATATCACTAGTGGGCTGGGATGTGTCGATGTGATAGTTGTACATTGTTGGTAATGGTGAAATCTCGTCCTTAAAGAATCCAAGGGTTATTAAGACGGCAGATTTCCTAGTATCTGTTTTGTTTGCCGTTTGTTGTATTTATATGTGCTGGAATATATGATTTCAGTTCTTATTTTGTATGATCATTGTGTTTTCACTATTTTTCTGATGGCGTGTTTGATGAGTGACGTGTGGGAAAATTGAAGATTCCTTACCTTTTGCAGTATTTGTTTAAAGTTAAACCAGAGCCACTTTGTTGTTTCCAGGGTATCTTAACTGTTCTGTTACATCTCTAGTGTCATGCTCATGTAGCATATGGGCATTTGTTCCATGAATATGTCTTTGCAGATATAGGGACCGGGGAAGGATTACAGACTGCATCTTAACCACAACCTGCCAAATTTTATGATATTCAGCCATCAGTTGATTGTTCACTATATATTATGCTAATTTCTTGAGAATGGGCTTTCAAGTTCTTTTCTAATAGTTCCTCCTTAATTGCTTGTTAGCACAAGCAGAAACCGGCAATGATGTGGAAAAGCAGCCACCAGAGGATCCTCAAACTTCAAGGTTTACTTGGAAGATAGAAAACTTCTCTAGGTTGAATGTAAAGAAACTATACTCTGACCCTTTTGTTGTCGGTGGCTATAAATGGTATTGTTAATCTCTCCATGCTACTTGCAAGTTTAAAGCTACTTCCATAATCCCATGATGACCTCTTTTCTGCTGTTTTTGTTTTGCCAGGCGGATTTTAATTTTTCCCAAGGGGAACAATGTTGATTACCTGTCCATGTATCTGGATGTTGCTGATTCAGCTAATTTACCTTACGGGTGGAGTAGATATGCCCAGTTCAACTTGTCAATTGTTAACCAAATTCATAACAAGTACTCCATCAGAAAAGGTACTTCAGTAAGAATCCAAAATTCTGATGATCTCGCCGATAATAGAAAACCAGTTTCAGTTGTTTACTTTATGGTGTGCTTGTGCCAATGCTTTTGTAGTCTTTACTATGACTTTGGCTGTTGGTTACCCTTGTATGCCATAAAAGAGGTGATATTTTATGCTATTCAAAACAGTGTCCACTAGAATAATTTGGTTTTGGGTCTTTTGGCTATACTTTGTTGAGGAGGCAAACATCATATTGTCTTTCTACTACCGATTCATTTAGATGACAAGTGTGAATATGTATCGCCATGTATTTGGTGCAACCTGATTAGCTCAATGCATCCCCNAAAAAAAAAAAAAAACAGAATTGCAATGAAAAACTTGTTTCTATAGTCATGGTCAGTAGCTACTAGAGTGGGGCCTGTTTGTTGAGGATCTCTTGACTAACATTTGTAAATAGGAAGTTATAAGTTCTATTCCTTAAAAATTTAAATATCAAGTTTTTTTAATCTATGTACTCTTGCCTGCCAGTTACTGTTTTCATTTTCTGCTGCTTTGTGGATTGCTGCCATTTTTGCCTGCTGTGTGTAATTCTGTTGTGTAGAGCAGTGTACCCGATTTGGTCCTCCTCCTTCAGAGGTTAAAAGAAACTTTCTGTTGATAGGAAGAGAAGAATAGTGTAACTGATTCTTGAACAGAAATGATGTCTATTGGTTCTTCGTAAAGAACCTAAGAAATGAGAAGTCAAGAAAACGCAATGAAGGAAAACTACCATATACATAGCCAAGCTAGTTTTGTTACTCTCTTAGCATTCTGCCTCCGTATTCGAAAGCATGTCAGTGCAACCATAAGTTCTTCCTTTGCATTTGTGTGCAAGTTAATACAAAAAAAAAACCCGGCCCTTGATTCAATGGGACATATTTGGTTGAATTTCTTGAAGTTATGCTGTTTTGAGATAGTACAACAACTACACCTCAGTCCCATAGGGTTGGCTATATGAGTCCTCACTAACCATGTTTTTCCATTAAAGCTAACTCATAATATCATCGTACTAAATAAAAATAAAAGTGAAACATAATAAATATATATTAAGAAAATAATTATAATAGTAAAATTTCATTATATTTTTACAGGCATATAAATCTATGATAGGCCAAAATACTCCCAGAAAAATAAAAGGTTTAAAATCAATGTACTAACAAGACTAAAACCTATTCCCTACTAGTAGATAACACCTATATGAATTTTTTTCTTCCATTGCACCCTATCTTTAACCAAGTCCACATTGATTCCAAGAAATTGTAGGTCTTTTGAGACAATTTCTTGCCATGTAATTTTAGGTCTATCTAATATCTCTTCAACAATTGCGCTCGCCATAGTTTCATACTTATGAACTTGTGTATTTGTAGGTCGACGTAGACATGACCAAACCATCTCACTCAACTCTCTAAACGACCTTTTCTCATTTTATCCTCAATATGTGCTACTTGTACCTTCTGGTGAATGTGGTAATTTTTAGTCTTATCTAATCTTGTATGACCACACATCAATCTTTGCATTTACATCTCTGCACCATTCATCTTCTGAATATGTTGGACTTTAGCAGCCCAACATTCACTATGATATAACATTACAACACACCATTGTAATCCCATAAGTGGAGTTTGGGGCAAGAATATCAACTAAGTCTGGCCCATGTAGGTCTCGAACCTGCGGCCTTTGCGTTATTAGCATGGCGCACTAACCAACAGAGCTAATGGGCCTTGCCAAAATTTATTTTACTGAGCTAATTCTAACCACTATGACATTTAACATTTCCGGTGAAAAAGTTATTTTATGAAACTTAACTTTTACTTTGGTAGGCATTATTCTATAATGTAACACTTTGATAACACTTCCCCATTTCAATCATCTTCTTTAATTCTATGAATAACATACTCACAGTGCATGTTTTCAGTTTTACTTCTACGTCTCCTATAACCCTCACTCTCTAAAGTGCTTCTCCATAGTTTAAGCTTTTTTGACACCCTTGCTTTTTTCGTCAATTAACACATTAAAATCAACATATAACATGTAGCATGGGTGGGGCCTCATCTTGTATTGTATTGCTATTTTGAGATAGGTATTATAAAAACTATGGGACTAAGGTTCTTTGACAGTCATGTGACTCACATAATTGATTATTTCTAAAGGGAAAAATTAGCAGATAGAGAACGGAGGGAATGACACCACCAAAATAAAAAAGAAAAAAAAACAGAACACCACCACCACCACCACCGAACTTGATAAGTAAATTTTGTCTCCTGTTATTTTCCTTACTTTTTATTTCTGCTTCTGTAAGAGAGACTAGGTGAGATCTGCGTTGCAACCAAAGTTCTTTTTGGTGTCAAAAATGTTTGTTTTGGTGAAAAGGGTATGAGTTAGACAACATTTATGTGGTTACTGAACTTCTTGTGCTTGGAATTGGTTGTGGCTTTAAAGACTCCCGTGAATGAATAGGAAATCTTTCTTACCCCTCATTTTGAGCATGGTAGATATATGTCATTCTCCCCATTTATGTTAAAAAGAAACTGTGCTGTCACAGAATGACCTGTTGAATCGATTGGATACCAAATTTAGCATCTCTTTTAATGTCTTTGTTGTCGATGTTTAAGTACTGTATTGTAAAATTTAGAGGGGAAAAGGGTCATATCTCTCGTGTAAAGTTTAGTAAGTGTATATTACTGGTGTAGAAGGAGCACTGAAAAATGCCAAGAATATATCTTGGAGCTGTTAGACTCCTTTCAGGCATAGAAGCCTACCAGGTATGTTTCGCTGTACAAATACCTCATCACTGGGGATTGTATACTTTGTTTAGGTCTTGATTCCTTTTTCTACCGATTGAAGCTATATTAGGTGCTGAACAAATCTCTTCATTGTTTGGAGTCGATTGATTCCTAATCAAGTCCTAACTTGAAGTATATACAGTGAAGAACAAAAATTGTTTGGGTTCGAGGCAAGGTCATTCTCCCCTGTTACGAAGTTCTTCTGCTCTAATATTAGAGATAAGGTCAACTTGTAGTATTGACTCATGCAAAGCTGCTTCTCTAAAGTTGGAGTCCAATCACTCTCAGTGAGAAAAAATAAGTTTGGAAGGCACGTTGCCTCTGTCTTTGCAAGTGCTCAGTAATAGTAGTATAGTGGAAAAATTCCACACTTGCTCAATAGGTGCATGATCTCTAGTTATTTTGAGTTTGAGCTCTTAGGCAGTATATGATTGATTATAATGTAAATGTAGGCAGAATCAAATATTTACATAATTCTTTTTTGGCTAGTTCCAGTTTGTGTGATTTTATTATTGTCAGGCTGTTTCAGCTAAGCCCACAACTATTTGAAACTGCCATGGTTGCATTTATGGTCTAGTAGGTTTATATAAATGTTATTCTCGCATGCTTTACAGAGACGCAACACCAATTCAATGCAAGAGAAAGTGATTGGGGTTTCACATCCTTTATGCCACTTGGTGAACTATATGATCCAAATAAAGGTTATCTTGTTGATGATACATGTGTTGTTGACGCTGAGGTAGCTGTCCGAAAAATTGTTGACTATTGGTCGTATGACTCAAAAAAAGAAACTGGCTTTGTTGGACTGAAGAACCAAGGAGCTACCTGTTATATGAACTCACTTCTCCAAACTCTGTACCATATTCCTTACTTCAGGAAGGTTAGCTACCTTTTATCCATTCTATTATGGGGCCGATTGTTAAATTTGTATTAATTGATTACGAAGTTTGATTTTAAATTCAGGCTGTATACCACATGCCTACAACTGAAAATGATATGCCCTCCGCTAGTATCCCTCTAGCGTTGCAAAGCTTATTCTATAAGCTCCAGTACAGTGACAACAGTATAGCAACAAAGGAGTTGACAAAATCATTTGGATGGGACACATATGATTCTTTCTTGCAGCATGATGTGCAAGAACTCAATCGTGTTCTCTGTGAAAAGCTTGAAGAAAAAATGAAGGTAAATCAAACTTCAGTTGGTTATTGGTGCTTCAGTAATTTCTAATTGACATGATCACTCTTTTTCTGCTGTTAGGGTACTGTTGTGGAAGGCACTATACAGCAGTTATTTGAAGGGCACCATATGAACTATATTGAGTGCATCAATGTGGACTACAAATCTACAAGAAAGGAGTCATTTTATGGTTTAGTAGATCAGACAAGCTCCTGATGTTGTCTTCTATAACCATTTAAGTTTTGCACCTTATGGTGTTCTGTATATATTGTGTGTGGCAGATCTTCAGCTTGATGTCAAAGGCTGTGCTGATGTTTATGCTTCTTTTGATAAATATGTTGAAGTTGAACGTCTCGAGGGCGATAACAAGTACCATGCGGAACAATATGGTTTGCAGGTGAGATAGCAGACTAGTCTTGCAGTTCCAAGTGCTCCTTTAGTTACTCTGGGAAAAGTTCGCATAAGTTCCTATAAAATTAAGCTGCAAGGCTGCAACTACATTTGGCAACATTGTCTCGTATTTCTTTTTATCTTCTCCAGTTTGTTGATCTATTGAAGGTTTAGGCTATTTTTCCTAGGTTCACTTATCTAATGTTACTATTTGGTTGTTTCAGGATGCTAAGAAGGGTGTCTTATTTATGGATTTCCCCCCTGTCCTGCAGCTTCAGTTAAAGCGCTTTGAATATGATTTTTCGCGGGACACTATGGTGAAGGTCAGTTTTAACAAGGTCCAGCAAATTTCCAATTTTTTAATGGTCCACAATATCTAATTTTCATGCTGAAGACCGTTCTTCAGCTCTAATGCCCTGCAATTGGAAGCATGGAGTGTACACAGTTTTAGAATTCAAACATAAGGTTACAACAACAGAAGAAGACTGTCAAATCACAAAATCAGCCCAAAATAATGGGAAAGCATATTAGGACTTCATCAGAGCTTGAAATTCAGTTGGAAGGTCACAAAATTAAAACAAAATTTGATTGGTCAGTCTGAGGGATTGATCTTCTAATGAAGCAAGTTAGGATTTTTCTCATCTAAAATGCAAGCCGGTAGCAAGACATCTTTAGTCATATCGCAAAGCAGTCATTAGTAAAAGTTCTGTAGATAATGGTATAGATTTCTGTAAGAATAATGAAATAGATTTGTTTTAATCGTTCATTTCCATTTATATGATGACTCTCAGATGAAAATGATGGATCCATTCAGATCTTTCTTGTTCATCTTCAAGAAGTTTTGACATATAAAGCTAGTTATCGTTCTTGACATCAGTAGGTTAAATACATTTGCATTGTTTAATCACAGAACCATAGCGTGTTTTATGAAATCTAGAGAAAAGGTGTACTTATTGATTGCCAGTACTTTCATCTTGAGGTTAATTTACTTAATGATGCTTGAAGAGTACCTCTGGGTGCTTATATATATCATCAAAGGTAGTATTCTTCTGTTTATCCTCTCAAGAGATAAAGTAGCTTATCGTCATCAAAAAGGATAAAACAGCTTATATTTTGTGCTGTGAAGTGTTAGTAATGCTTTTATTTAATACAACTTTTGCAGTATTCAGTTGTTACCCTCAATGGTTTTCACAATTAGGGGTAAATGGTTGCTAAGGTTAGAAAGATAGAAGCAATGAGTTGGGGGTTCTTAAAGAGATTTAGAAAACAAGTACGGTATCAGTTCAGGTACGTAACCGCTCTTTGCAGCCTCCGTCCAGAAAAGGAAACCAAAAAAAGGATGGAAGGATTATCTTGCTGCTTATGTGCAAGCTCAAGTTGAAAATATAAAAATATAGGAAGGACTATTGGGCTGCAGCATTGATTGTGGGAAGTGAGAGTTGAGAAGAAGCTTTTTTACAACCAAAGGGAAAATAACCAGTGAACATTAAGCTTGCATTTGGACATGTGATGTCAAGTCATGATTTCAAAATCAGCATTTGTATATGCGATTTGGGATCATGATTTCAAATCCCCAATTCTCCAAAAAACATGATTTGGGATTCCAAATCACGATTTCATTTTTTTAAAAATGTAACACTTGACCCATAAGTTTATATTTTGTAAAAAAAGACCCGTCATTTTATATTTTACAAAAAAAGACTAATGCTCGGGGTGAAGTGATTGTCCGTACCATGTGAAATGATTATATTAATGAATTACTAGTTGCTACCATTGTTGACTAGTGGGTATTTATAAAATTATGTGTATTTGAAAGTTTGTAATCATAGACATCTATTTATAAAAAGGAACATGGAGATTTGGGGTTATTGATGCGGCGGCGCCTTAGGATATTCCAATATCTTGTTTATGAACTATGGTTTGCTCCTTTGGTAAGATTGTATAAGAATTGAGGATTTTTTGATAGTTTTCACTGGGGTTTTCGTGTTTATGAGAAAAAATGTCTTAAAAATTTCAAATTGCATGTCCAAACAACACTTCAACTTAAAATCAATCAGATCTCAGATCATGATTCCATATCACATGTCCAGACGGGGCTCTAAGTTAAGCAGAAAAAGAAAAGCAAATTATTGTGGCACTGCTGTTTATGCATATCAAACATGCTTTAGAAATTCATATAACACAAACCTGATTATATTGGGGCTTCCTTGTTCATTTAAATTTTTATCCAAAGTTCATTCCCCTATAAAACTAGGTCTAAACCTTTCTATAAAATTGTGGGTTTAACAGCTAGTTGCTCGTAGTTGGCTCTAGACAATTAGTAGAAATTTGATGGCGTTTTTCCCAAACTTAACTATGACCCTGTCATTTAAAGCCTAATGTAGGTGCATGAACTATATGTAGTTCTTTAGAATATTTCTTTCTTTTTCTGGTATACCTTTAGGTTATTTTTTTCCGATAAGCATTTTAATGATATTTTGATTGTTTTCTGCAAATGTTATTCAATGTTCATTGCATTTCTTGGTCAATATGGTGGTGCTCTTGTTGAAGTAGTGTGTAACCATTGGTGATGCATGTAAGAGGAATTTTCTAAATACAATCATCTTTTCTTCAAAGTTAACCCACCCTTTGTAGCTTTAACTGTTCAACAGCCTTGCACATAAGGTGTATCCTTCTAGGCCCTCCGTTAGACAAAGTACCATCAATAGGATGAG
This sequence comes from Solanum stenotomum, assembly GCF_019186545.1. NCBI lineage: Eukaryota > Viridiplantae > Streptophyta > Magnoliopsida > Solanales > Solanaceae > Solanum > Solanum stenotomum. The sequence goes on from NC_064292.1 coordinate 2,365,053, forward strand.
AGTTACAGAAAAAAGTAGCAAAAATACTTGTCAGATTACCGATATTCATCATTTGATACGATTTTATTGTTTGGTGATGCAATGTAGATAAATGACAGGTATGAATTCCCTCTGCAACTCGATCTAGATAGAGAGAATGGTAAATACTTGTCACCTGAGGCAGATGGAAGTGTCAGAAACCTTTACACACTTCACAGGTATCAGATGCTCAAGAAAGTCTTCATTATATCTTTTTGTGCTAAAATGTTAATGTAATATTCCAGTTCAAGGCATATAATTTAGATGTATAACTATTTCCCACTCGGTTCGATGAGACTCCTAATTCTGTAAATGCTAGTTAATGAGGGCCCTTAAATTCGTCCCAGAGGAAAATAGGGTCTGTTTACTTACATTTGGTCTAGGAGTCTACATGTCTTGCAGATAGCTTCTAAATTTGGGATTACTTGTCTTCAACAAGTCGTGAGTTGCAACATCACTAGATAGGGTGGGGCATTTAGAGTTTTTTATTTTATTTTTAAGTACTCTTCCTTTAATTTTTTTTTCTTATGTCACCCTTTTCAGTGGTAATGGGTTAGCATTTCACTTGAATTTTTTGTTTCAGCAGTTTGATTTAAACAAACAAGTACATGCTTGTCCTGTGCAAGTGTGCATGCCTTCATCCTTCTTGTTTTGTCTGTGAATGACCTTACTCAAGAATTGGCCGTCTCTTCAGGGATTGCAAAGGATTTTACACTGTTTATATTATTTTTACTTCAGTAGTATTTCCAAATTTAGTTAGAGTTCTACAGCTGTGAACGACTGCCTAAAATACAAGGTTCTCCTGCTCTAATCTAAATATTTCCAATTTCACTTAGGAATGAGAATGTCTCAGTCTCTTTTGTGTGTGTGTATGTTCCTACATTGAAGTTTTGGCTTTGAGTCCTATTTATTGTTAAGTAGGAAATAATAAAGGGCGATGCTATGACAACTGGATATGCTCTTTATGGATGAGCCAGTAATTCCTGATTATGAAGTTCAACACAACCATGCTTGGCCTAGTCTATTAAAAGTTTAAAACAGACTTCTGGATGCCTAAATCATATCTCAGATTGTCCACTACTTTAGTGTCTTGTGTATATTTAAGCTATGAATTCACATAAAGTTCTTTAGCTCATTCATTTATTTTCCTGGCCTCTTGATCTTTTTCTTTTTTTGGGGAACTTTTTTCCATCTGCAGCGTATTAGTCCACAGTGGTGGTGTGCATGGTGGGCACTATTATGCTTTCATAAGGCCAACTCTTTCAGATCAATGGTAAACATTTCTGAGTTTGTATCTGTGCTCCTGAACTTTTTGTATGACAGAATCATGCATTCAACAGATGTATCCTTTTTTATTTTTCTGACAAGGACAGCTGTATTCTTTTTTCATAAAGCTATCTTCTTATTAATGTTAAGTTGCTTTGCCCTTTTGGTGGCAGATAAAAGTGATAGTAGACTAGTAGTTGACAATCCTTTGACAATGTTTTTGAGATTCTGCTCTTTAATAGCCACCCATAAATCTTCACATTACTGTTCTTCTGTTTAATTTTTCTCAATAAGGTAATAATTTAATGAACAACAACAACAAGATACCCAATGTAATCTCACAGGTGGCGTTTGGGGAGGGTAGAATGTACGCATACCTTATCCACTACCTTGGGGAGGTAGAGAAGTTGTTTCCTAAAGACCCTCGGCTCAAGTAACACATATCAAAGCAGTTTTTTTAAAAAAGAAACAAAATACAGAAGTAAAGTACACATAGCAAAAAGAGAAATCATTACATAACATTCAAAAAAGAACACTAACAAACAAAATAATGTAATAACTGAAGCAAAGAAACAATAGGCAATAACAGAAATCGAAGGGCAAGAAACTACGAGACATAGAACTACTGCTACCAGTATGCAAGGAGAAACATGTATGGTGCACCAAGACTATCCTGCAATAAAGTGAGACAACACTCAACTACCTACTAACCTTCTACCCTAATTATCGACCTCCCTACCCTCCTATCTACGTGTCCTCGGTAAGCTTAAGATGCACTATGTCCTTTGTCTAATCACCTCTCCCCAATAGTTCTTCAGCCTACCTCTAACTTCCCTTAACACCTTGTTTGGATGGTTGTTACCCAGTGTATTGTATTGTATTGTATTGTATTGTTAGTTTGAATACAACGTTTGTTTTGATTGTTACATAAAATCTATTGTATTGTATTGTTTAAATCCATCGTTAGGTAAGGACGAAAAGACCAATTTTATGTAACGATTGATTTGGTGCAATTGCGTCGTTACATTAATATTTTCTTCTCATTTTATCTTTATTTATTTTTTAATAATCATATTTCATCTTTTGTCCTACATTTTCATAGTAGCCTACTCTCCCTACATTTTTTTTGTATGTTTATCTTTCAGATTATAGATTTGTGACATTATGTAGCGACGGCACGATACAATCCATCTAACTTTATTCATTAAAACAATACAGTAGGATACTATACAATACAATACCACACATTATGAAACAATACGTAACAACCATCCAAACAAAGTGTAAATCCACCACTGCCAACCTCTCACACCTCATCACTGGGGCATTTGTGCATCTCCTAATCACATGCTCCAACCATCTCAGCCTCACTTCCATCATCTTGTCTACCACGGAGGCTACTTCCATCTTGTTCGGGATATCTTCATTTCTAATCTTATCTCTCCTAGTATGCTTATACATCTATCTGAGCATCCTCGTCTCCACAACTCTCTTCTTCTGAACATGAGAATTCTTAACTGGCCAACACTTCGCCCCATACAACTTAGTCGGCCTAGCCATTTGTAGAACTTGCCTTTAAGTTTCAGTGGTACATTATTATTGCACAAGACTCCAGAGGCTCTCCTCCGTTTCATCTGCCCTGCACCAATACACTGTGATATCTTTTTTTTTAAATAGGTAACTTTGTAATCACTGAAAGAACTCATCAAGAAACTGATGAAGAGGGATTATACATTGTGTGATATCATTGTCGATTTCTCCATTTCCTTGGATTAATGACCCAAGATACTTGAAACTTCCTTTCTTGTGGATGACCTGTGTATCAAGCTTCAGTTCTACGCCAACCTCATGCATTACAAGGTATAGTAATTTAATTGAATATGTAAAATATGTGGGATTAAATCCTAGCTACTAGCAGTACGCCAAGAAGTAGATAAGCTACACAAACAGTTAGTTGTCTACACGAAGGCATCCAATCTTCAATACAAGCAGAAACTTCATAGGTGCACCAAGAATTTACTAAAAATAAGAGGTTATCCTGCAAATGTACACAACTAGGATGTATACCTTCAAACATTCACCTAGTCCTTTATTTCCAAATGACCCACCTGAGAGCTGAAGGATTCATGCCTTGTGTCTTCTCCTCCTCCTCATCCTGAAAACCATTTACTCTTCTTTTTTTTTGAAACTGGTAACATTGTATTCCTCAGCATTAAGGGCTATGCTGGCCACCTCCAAAAGTGTTAGTTACATAGAAAAACCAACAAAAAAACAGGACTACTTACAAAGCTCCTATGAAATCCACAGTTAAATTTCTTCTTCTATGTTCATTTCTTTACACCAAAAACCTAAAGTGGTAATTACTTTCCACTTAATCTTCTCTATAGTGCATTCTTTCCCTACAAAAATTCTCGGATTTCTCTCCTTCCAAATGATCCACCAGATACAAGCAGGTACTGTTCTCCACCACCTCCTCTGGTTCTTCTATCTATAAATCTTTATCCTCAAGATTGGGTTCTGAGTCCATCATTTTACTCTTCTTTTGTTTCCTCACCTGATAATTCCTTTGGCCTTTGAATTATAGTACATCCAGTTGTATTTAGCAACTTATGAGTTCTTGCTCTAACTGTGCTATAAACCCGGGGATGCAACTTAATGCTTCTTTGGAGGCATCCTAAGCTGTTCTCTGGAGGAGAAATATTTAAAAAATGCAGGAAATCCCCAGGGCTGATGGGTATTGACACCTCTATTTGTTGTAATGATAAAGAGACCGAAAGACTAGACAGTCTTCGAACAAGAATTCACACTTAATTAAGGCAGACTTTATTGAGTTTAGCTTGGGACCTTTTACAGTTTTATCATCCTTTAGTCTGTATAGAGCCAAAACTGTTTTTGTTGTATATGATTTTAAGATTACTCATATAAACTGGTTGCCAACCTATTAGATCAGCACCTGCTAGCACTAACTTGTAGCTAACTTTTCGGAGGAGCCTGTATTTACTCGTAGTGATTGGTTTTCGTAAAAGAACACAAAAGCGGCAAGGTTGGCACCTGTTTGAGAGCAAACTGCAATTAAAACACACTTCAGTGGGAAAAAAAAGGCACAGATGAAAAAAGAACTAATGGACCAGGAAATTAAAATCATTGCTACTAAGCGAAATGTGTGAAATAGAAAAATGGTGTTAGTTAAATCAAAAACTGCTTTAAATTTTTGATTCTAGCGAGAAGGCTCAAATTTTGGTTCTAATTCAGACAAGTGACTACTTTTTAATCTTAATTTTCTGATCTCCGGTGATTACTTGTTGGAGATCCCTTTGACCTCACAGGAGTTATTCCTGTTGGAATAATTTCTTTGTAATGCTTAAATCATTGGTAAATATAAAGTTATTTAAAGTTGTGGTGCATGAGATACTCCTTGTGAGGTAATCTTTGTGTTCAAACGGACCTAATAAAGTTGTTTATAGTTGTGGTGCATGAAATACTCCTTGTGAGGTAATATCTGTGTTTGGCATGGCATAATCTACTAATGGCCTCTTGACTTTTTAGTCCAGAATTTTTTAGGATGAGTATTTTATGATTCAATATTTGGCTAATAGTGTACTTTTAGGTACCTGGATTTTTGGGACTCCAAAGTTTTGTGCTTTGGATTGAAATATATACCATGTTTCAACATGTATCTTTTTCTTCCACATAACTCAAATTAACCTGATTTTTCCAGGTATAAATTTGACGATGAACGTGTGACTAAAGAAGATGTGAAAAGAGCTCTAGAAGAGCAGTATGGAGGAGAAGAAGAGGTGATTCTTGATTTGATTTTACTCATTCACATCTTTTCTTTTGATTGCAGATTTGCTGAGTTGTTTCTCATTTATCGTCTCTTTTTAATTTATATAGCAGTTGCCACAAACAAATCCTGGATTCAATAATACTCCCTTCAAATTTACAAAGTACTCAAATGCTTACATGCTGGTCTATATTCGGGAAAGTGACAAAGAGAAAATAATGTGTAATGTTGATGAGAAGGACATTGCTGAGCATGTCAGGGTAAGATGCTGACTGCCACATGAGTTGTTTACTTTATGTTATTGCATTTGTTTATTGGTTTGCCGCTGACTAGACTAATGAACATGTTATAGGCAAGGTTAAAGAGAGAACAAGAAGAGAAAGAGCAGAAGAAGAAGGAGAAAGCAGAGGCACACCTTTACACAATTATAAAGGTATTTTCTTTAAATATTCCACTTTTTCAGTGATTACTGGGACGAAAGGGTGGTGTTTAAGGTGAGAACTTTTGTACCTAACACATCACCTTTTCAGGTTTCTCGTGATGAAGACCTCAGACAGCAGATTGGGAAGGACATATATTTTGATTTAGTGGATTATGACAAAGTTAGGAGTTTTCGCATTCAGAAGCAGACACTTTTTAGCATTTTTAAGGTAACATGATATTCTTTTTAGCTGTATCTCTATTTTTGTTCCTAGGTATTGTCATGTGTATCTTGATTTATCAGAAATTAACACTGAGCTTTTATAAACACTACTATAGAGGTGGGCGTAGGTGTGGAGAAAAAGTTAGCTTTCTTAAACCTATGCTTTGATTAGCCTAGCCATCTGTGTCTTTGTTTTGGCTTTTTGACTTATGGCTGTCCAAAGTAACATTAGTTCTGTGTTTTTGTGTCCATTATTGATGCAACATTAGGTTAGGGATCTATATTTTTGCGATTCACTTCCTTAGACTTTAAAGCAGGTGAAATCTGTCTTGACTTATGAAAATAGAAAATTATTTGAAATCTGTCTCGACTGTTGAGGCCTTTAAACTTTTTACATGGAATCAAGCTTAGACGTAGTGGTTACAATGCCTCTGTTGACTAATTATGTTGCTGCATGCAGGAGGAGGTTGCCAAAGAATTTGGTGTACCGGTGCAATCTCAACGTTTTTGGCTATGGGCAAAGCGCCAGAATCATACATATCGTCCAAATCGGCCATTAACACATCTCGAAGAAGCTCAAACTGTAAATACTTCTCTTTAAATTATTAGACAGATCCAGTAAACTGTCCTTTTACCATGATGTTTATTGACTTAAACCGGATGTTCCATACATTAGACTCCTCATCTAGGGTTTGTGGAGACTCAGAGTTGTATAACCTAGTCCAATAAATCTAGGGTGAATACTGAACTTACCTGTATACATCAACAACTACTATGTGTCAGTCCCAAATAAGTTGGGGTCATCTATATGACTCCTCATTTCGCCATTTAAACTTAACCTGAACCCTTTTTTCTAACCAAAAAACAAAGAAAAAAGGATCTGTCTCCTTAGCAATCTATCTGCTGTGCCAAGACTTGCTGTCTTTCATGGGATGCTGATGTTTATTTATAATTTGCAAAGACAATGTAACTTCAAAAGGTGTGACATCTGTGTTAAGGTGACTTAGATCAGGACATCACTGATCCCCACAAACCCCTATCTAAAGTCATGCTGACAGATCTCTGTGTTTGCTCAATTACCTGATAAGTTCTACACAAATTTAGGTTGGGCAGTTGAGGGAAGTGTCAAATAAGGTTCAAAATGCAGAGCTAAAATTGTTCTTGGAAGTGGAGCTTGGACTGGTAAAATATTCTTCACAAGTTTTTCCGGTGAAATGCTAATTTAAAGTTTTCTTTTTATCAAGCATTATTTAATAGCGTGTGCATAATTACAAGGACTTGAGACACATCACTCCACCTGACAAGACTAAAGATGATATTATGCTATTCTTCAAGATTTATGATCCTGAGAAAGAAGAGCTGAGGTAATATAAATTATATTCTTTAATGTCCATTTTAATTAAACATTTATTTTTGTTGATTGATGATTTGTCTCTTGTACTGAAGGTATGCTGGAAGACTCTTTGTGAAGGGAACGAGTAATCCAACTGAAATCTTGAACAAACTAAATGAAATGGCTGGCTATGCCCCTGATCAAGAGATTGAACTATATGAGGTTTGTTCCTAGAACATCTCTGGGTATTATTGATGGTCATTGAGTGAGTATCATCACTTTTTTGGAAATTAGAAGTTTTAGAGATGCGTTAGATAGGCATCCATGCCACTCCAGAACTTGCAGTTGCTCTGACAGCTGTTTCCCTTCCAGCCTTGTTATGCTGGTCATCATCCAATAGTATCTGGATTTTCTTCCTTTAGCACATATGCTTGCACTTGCTTGTGCCTAGGTCCAAGATTAAATAAATGGTAAAATGTCTTGGCATTTCTTCTTCGCACTGGCTTTTCTCCTTCAGGCTCTTATTATGGACTCGCCCCTCTTCCTCCTCATTGGTTTATAGTTGTCGAAGTGGTGGCTTTTAAGAGTTGTTATTTTACTCTTTTTTTGTTTTTTTGATCAAATCCTTGGTTTAGATTCGTTTGCAGTTCATGAGAAACAGAAGATTCAATTCCTTTATGGCTAAACAACAATAGGAATGTAGAATAGCGTTATATGTGTGGACCCAGAAACTTAAGGCTTTAAACTGAAGTTCAGAAGAAGACCAAATTGGTTAGAATTTTTGTTACAAAATTTCAGACGGTAGACATTGTTAGGGACTGTAGTGATAGGACTTCCAATTCAAAGGAAGAGCTTAAAACAAAATGACCACTATGTGGTCAAACTTTTGGTTCCTCTAGAAGCTTATGTTCCTGATTGGTTCCTTTACAATCTTAAATCTTACCTTCCATTTTCCAATTTGTGTGTGGACCAAACATATGTCTAGGAGCTTATTTCCTGATGGTATCCTATGCAATCTCGACATGTCATAGAATTCATATGATCTTAATTCCTTTTTACCGTTTCTAGTTTGCTTTTGGATCAGAATCGCTTTCCATAATTTGGCGACCTAACAATGCCTAGAGCAATTCTAACTATCTTTAAGGGGACTATGTTTGATCATTTCACTAGTTCATTTGTGCTAAATCTCACTTTTGCTTAATTTTGTTCAGGAAATAAAATTTGAACCGATTGTCTTGTGTGAACCCATCGACAAGAAATTTGCTTTCCGAACGAACCAGGTATACCTAAACTACCATTAAGTGTGTAGTGGCAGGAGATTTCATTTATTTGTCTGATACTCATTTCTGTGCAGCTTGAGGATGGTGATATAGTATGCTATCAGAAATCCCTTTCTTCTGAAAGTCTCCAGAAGTTACGGTATCCAGATGTTCCTTCTTTCCTGGAGTATGTTCAAAATCGCCAGGTAATCTGTGTATAGATTTATCAGCTAGTTTTCTCTTCCATTTTGTCCTGTTAGTTATGTTTTCAACATTGCTGGTAATGGATAACGGATATTGCTTCTTTTTTTTTGCCTTAGATAATGGGATACTGATTAGCGGCCCTGGTCGCTCAGATTACTTGTATCAACTTAATAGATGAGAGAGAGATGTTTTGAGAAAACTTGCTGACTTCTCCGTAAATTGCTAAAGAAGTTTTTGATAGGCATAGCTGCTGAATTTTAATATCTTATAAGATTACGTTGTTTGAGCTGGTTTCTTTTGTTTAGAAACTTTGTAGTAACTCACAGTCTCAAATTTCCATGAAACATTTTAATTAGTGTTGCAACGAAAAATGATTGCTTAGATTTTGTCACTGACCCTGCTAACACGGGATGCTTTGTGCACTGTGCTTCCCTTTAAGAAAAAAAGTAGTTTACTGAAATTTGATGATAAAGAAAAAGGGGGTGGCTTGTATGATGTTTCTTACCACTAGAAGCAAAACATGGACGTCACCATGTCTATGTCTCAAAATTTTGACGATAAAAAAATGTAAACCTTACTTGAGTAGAGAAAATAGGCAGTTCCTGTCTTCCTGACATATATTTTATGTATTTTGAAGTATGTTATACGTAACTTAAGTGTTCCTTAATGGGCTAGTTTCAATTCGATCGCCAAAGTTCTATCGTTTTTGGTTCTGTTTTAAAGCCGGAGGCCATAGCTGATTCTTTGTTCCTTGCATTCACTGTAAATAAACTATTTTTGGATGTACTATTTACCAACATTCTCTTTTGCTGGTTTACATCAATAATACACTTTTATTACTTATCTAAAAAAAAGTTTTAACTTGTGGTTCCCTGGTAACAAAGTCGAGTTCTGTTTATAACGAACAGAAATTTGTACATGAGATGGGTTAAGCATAAATAGACCTTACTTCCAAAAGGAACTTTGTGATGTCCTTATTCTGTTCCATATCCAATGAAATATGACACTGGAATTTGTCTTTAGCTTTACTATTTCTTTGTTAATTATTTTCTGATCTACTATAACATGTCTTACAGGTTGTTCACTTCCGATCCTTAGAAAAGTTGAAGGAGGATGATTTCTGTTTAGAGCTGTATGTTCTAAAACTTTGCATATGCTAATAATGTCATCTTACTCTTTTTTTCTTCTTTATTATATATTATAAAGGTAGAGTAGATGATTTACCACAAGGTTTTATCACTATTACTTTCTCAAACATTTTCTTGTTATGAAAAGGTCAAAGATTAATACATATGATGAAGTTGTGGAAAGAGTAGCTCAGCGACTTGGCTTGGATGATCCATCTAAAATAAGGCTCACACCCCATAATTGTTACTCTCAGCAACCTAAACCCCAGCCAATTAAGTACAGAGGTGTAGACACCCTTGGAGATATGCTGGTCCACTACAATCAGGTGAGTGTAACATTGACTAATAATTATGAGCATTAGTTCCTGAAAGTCTAACTCTTTTAACTACTTGTTGACAGACATCTGATATTTTGTACTATGAAGTACTGGACATTCCTTTGCCAGAATTGCAAGGTTTAAAAACCTTAAAAGTAGCTTTTCATCATGCTACCAAAGATGAAGTAAGCATACTGCTCTGATTTTCATTGATTTACTCTTTTACCTTTCTCTAACCGAGAGCACGATTTTTTCCTTCTGAATTTTTGCTTTTATAATTACTCAAATTTCTCCTCCTTCGCTTTGTAGGTGGTCACTTACACTATCAGACTACCAAAACAATCTACTGTTGGTGATGTAATTAATGATCTAAAGACAAAGGTAAAGTGGTAAACTTGGTCTGGTATTGCCTAGTTTCAACTTGTCTGTGAACTGAAAACTTACTCTTCTCCTTTATTGATGCTTCTATTTTGTTAGCTTTACTTGATGCTACTCTACTGTGCTGCATTACAGGTTGAGTTTTCAAAGCCAGATGCAGAATTACGATTGCTAGAGGTCTTCTACCACAAAATTTATAAAGTATTGATTTCAATCCTTCAACATTTGCTTCATTTTATACTTCTTAGCTAGGTCTTCTTATTTTGTCGCCAGAAATATTTGCCTCTGGAGAAGTCCTAGTCGTTATGACATAAGCTCAGAAACTGTTCAAGTCTACAAATAATATAAACAGTTAACTGATATATTTGTTTGTAGACATCGTCTTTGTCTCCATTATATTTACCTCTTGTTTTAATGATTGTTTTCATGCAGATATTTCCAACAAGTGAGAAGATAGAGAACATAAATGACCAGTACTGGACATTGCGGGCCGAAGAGGTTCTCTCTCTTACACTCCCTTTTCTGATTCTCCACTTCTGTCCCTACTATATCTGCATGTGCCTTTATACAGTGGCCATTATGTTGGGTAAGGTAGTGAGTTTTCCTGTGGTCAAAAGTTTGAACACATATTGGTAGTTTTCTTATGGTCAAAAGCTTGAACAAATATTGGTAGTGTTCCTGTGGTCAAAAGCTTTTATCCTTCTCTTCCTCACCCCCTCCTCTCAAACTAATTACCACATATAGATGCTGCTGACTTTGACTTACAAGTTGGTCATAAAAAAAGATTGAAATCATGTAGGGCCTTTACAAGCTACTGCTGTCATCGATAGTCTTATTATATAGATCCATGAATCTAAAGAATAGTGGTGTGAAAAAGCAGACGAGAATAAGGTCTTAGTTTTTTTTTTGATACTTTCATCTAAATTGGTGCTGTAAAGAAAGAAAATGGACCTTGAGTTACCCCCCCAAAAACAAATAAAAAATAAAAAATAGCACATTTGTTGATCGAGGCAAATTTAAGGCTAAATTATGGGGCACGTGAACCTGTGGTCTCACCGCAAAACTAGGTATTTTATATATATATTTCGTAAAATTGGTAGAATGTTATCTGTTACTACTAGTGCTACAAGAAAACTAAATGGTGCACTTGGTTGAATGTTGTCACCTAGAGCTAGAGGTCTAGGTATCAATTCCCACTTAATACATATTCTTCTTTCTTTTTTTAAGTGGTGCACCCATGTTCTACGAATCCTAGATTCGTCACTGTTTATTGAGGATTATCCAAATGCTATTTAAGGAGACAACATCCCATTCCTTCAATCAAAGTGCGACACTTAACATCCCCACACTTTTAGGGTACATGTGGAGTGTGGACAATATAGCATAGAAGCCCAATAATAGCTAATGCTAAATGTCAGGTGTTGAATATTATTGGCATGCTACTCCTTAATAACTTCCTTGACGATAAATATGAAGCGGCAACTCAATTACCTTTCTAGGGCCAAAAACACTATTTGACACTGTTAAATTGCAGTTTATTAATCTGTATCTTCTCTTCTTCCCTGCAGATTCCTGAAGAAGAGAAAAATCTAGGCCCGAATGATCGTTTGATTCATGTGTATCACTTCACTAAAGAGACTGCACAAAACCAAATGGTAAGATTCTCTCCCCCCATATCCTTACCCACAGGGAAAAGGTGAACAAGAAAAAAGGAATTTTGTCTCATGCAGCATTGTTTACTTCTTGACATTTGAAACAGCAAATTCAGAATTTTGGGGAACCTTTCCTCTTGGTTATCTATGAGGGTGAGACTTTAGCTCAAGTGAAGGTGCGAATACAGAAGAAATTGCAGGTCCCAGATGAAGAGTTTGCTAAGGTAATTTGCAACTTGACATTGCTTTATCTTCCTATGAATAGCTATTTTACTCAAACCAATTTACTATAATCGCTTCCCATTTTACACATATATTGGTTAGTACTTGGTTTCCTTTATCTTTTTTTTTTGTTTGTTTGGGGGAGGGGGAATCGGGAATGGTTTGGATTAGTATGTATGTAGTTGATGCTTGGTTTCTTACTTTAATTTGTTTACAACTTTCAGTGGAAATTTGCATTCCTCTCACTTGGCCGTCCTGAGTACCTTGAGGACTCAGATATATTGTCCAACCGTTTCCAGGTACTAAACACCAACTCCTGCCACCGCTAAAATTCTCATTAAATGAATCTGTAATTATGCATCTTTGGATCTTTTTGTTAACATGCAGCGAAAGGATGTTTATGGTGCTTGGGAGCAGTATCTTGGCTTGGAACATCCTGACAATGCCCCTAAAAGGATTCATGCAGCATATCAGGTAATCTGAATGTTCGGTTATAACTCGTGGGCATACTCTGTAATTGGTAAAAGAACAAAAAATTAACAGCTTTAATACGTAAAGTTAGTTCCAGAGAGAGATTTGACTCGTGGACTCTTGAGGTTTCTTTATCATGTCTTTGGCGGGTTACGAGTCTAGGAGTTCTCCTTTTGTGCTGCCTATGTTCCATAGTTGTCATTACTCATCTAGCACTTCAGAGTATTTCCATCTGTTGAGGATGAAGGCAAACTCTTAATTACTTCAAGATTTATCTGATTTTCTGTTGAATACCTCTGCTTCTATCGGCGCTTCACCTGGGAACATAACCTAGTTACATTAGTAGAATCTCTGGAAGGAATTGGAGAGATCAGAGTTCTAGTATTGAATGCAAAAAAGGCTTAACAACCGTATAAAAAGTTGATTTTCCGATTGAATGCATGTACAAATTGCAATGTTTTACTTCAATGTGCTCCTGGTATCGTCTCTTTGTTTCTCCATGAGATGAACTTTGGTTACTGTGAAGGTCTCTAGCTGTACCTGTCCTCTACTCTGCTGAGTTTTTAAATAAATGGGACTGGACCTCCTCATTTCTTAATAATACCTACTCTTTTCTTTCATGTTGCAGAATCGCCCGACGTACGAGAAGCCTGTTAAAATTTACAACTAACACTGCTGAAAATGAAGATTGTGAGATGGTTCAATGCTACGATTGACCATTGCATTTGTCGCTGAAGTTAGAAGCCAGTTCGAGTCTGTACAGGGTCTTGTGATTTTTGTTACTGAAGCATCTTGTATTCTGATATGGATGTGAAGTTTGATCCTAATGCAGCATCCATATCTCAGTACTTGAACTCAAGTGATGCATAAATGACCTATCGATAACTCTCTCTCTCTCTGTTCAAGTGTAAGTGTAAGCGAGCCATACATTGGCAAAGAATTTTGAACAAATGAATGAATACATGATATATTGTGCTTGATTCAGTTCTGACTTTTATCTGAGCAGAAGAGTACTAAGTTTTCTGCCATTTTTGGGCTCTATAGATGTGATTTTTTCTGGTAGAGATTTTGAGGTTTTTGCCTCTGAAATTGTGTAACCTGAAGTAAGTTTGGTAATTTCTTGCTATTGTAATTAACCAGTAATGAAGAGTGACAAATTGTTTGTCACAAGTACCTTTTGAATTTTTTGTTTTCTTTTTCATGTGTCCATTGATAAGGCAATTGTGCAGCAATAAAGCTGGTTTCTGGAGCTGTAGTTGAAAGGAAATGATGGTTAAAATACAACTTTGCTCAAGTTTTAAAATACTCATATGGTGTATGGAACACCACTTCGGGACCTGATTAATTTGGGATTCGTATTGAAAAGTTTAGTAAAATGCTTTTCTATTAAATATCTGATAGATTCATTTGTCAATATCTGATATATTTCTCTCAAACTTGACATTCAAGGATACAAATATATACTCCATAAAATTTACAAAATTGAACGCAATATCAATTTGAGTAGTAAGTTAAAGTGTACACATACATATATACGAACTTAATATTATTTTTTATTTCTATACACAATAGATACTGAATTTCATTAAGATTATTTATCCCACCATTTACATGGGATGGATAATATCAAAATTGTGGTACAATTTTTTTCCTGTTAATAATTAATATCCTCAATCAAATACCAGATAAATTTAATCTGAAATAACATACTTAATTCCTCTACTAAATGGTTCCTCTGTAAAAATTCTAGTTCTATTACTAGTGAAAACTATTTTTTCACTTTTAACCAAAAATATCAAATTTGAATTTTGAGAATGATATCCCTTTAATAGCCAACACTTAAACTTTCAAAGGGTGATTTTTCATGATAAATTCGATTCAAAACCATATAAAAAAATGATAAAAAGAAGGAAGAAAGAAAAAGAGTAAGAGAGTGAACATAAAGGGAGCTCTGAGCTCCACAAATTAACTTCCAATGGCAACGACACTCTCTCACTCCTCACTCTATCCCTTCCATTCTCTCTCTCCTTCTTCATCTTCTTCAACAATTTGTTCATCTTTATGCCCTTTTACTTGCTGTCCTTCTTTTCCAACAAAACTTGAATTCCCTGTCTTGTCAACATCATCATCATCATGTTTTTCCCAATTTCACCATTTTTTCCCTTTCCCCACAAATCATCATCATCATCCCATTTTGCTCTTTGTTGGTTTTGATTCACCCCCTGTGGATACTCAAACTTTTCTTGCTACTATCAGTGTTTTAACTGCCATTGCTCTCTCCCTCTTTCTTGGCCTCAAGGTAAAAAAAGAACAAAAAAAAATCTTACCTTTTCTTGAATTTTATCATAGGTTTCTCAGAGTTCCTTTTTTTAATTGCATTTCTCAAAGATTCTTGCTTTCAGTTTATGGGTCAATTTCTTTATCTTGGGTGTCATAAAGTTCCCTTTTTTTATTGATTTATTAAGCTGTTCAAGGTTTTGTTAAATTTGAGTTTTTTTGTTATTATATTTGCAGGGAGATCCAGTTCCTTGTGATAGGTGTGCTGGGAATGGTGAGCCTTTTATCTGTTTTGGTTTTAATTACTGCTATGTGTGTATGTTTATGTGTATGTATGTGTGTATATATATATATTCTTCATGTAGATTGATGTAATTGAGCTAAGAGAAAACTATGTGTGTAAGTTAAGTCCAACTGTTGAATTAAGAATTTGTTATGGATTCCAAGTTGTAAGACATCTCAGTCCATAAGCAATACTAGTTAAAAACTATTTCAGTACTTGAAAGGTATCATAAAATCGTGTAAGGGTCGTTATCGTGATCAAAACTAGATAAATGACGACTGATAGATATAGTAAAGCTTACAGCATTGTTCATAAGCTATGTAGCCATTTCGACGCTGCATCAATAACTAGTAAGATGTTGTTATAATCTATGTTAGATCCTGCTTTATTCGTTTATGCAGGCAACTATTTTTCGGAATTTTGATACATAACTCCAAACAAGCTGATTGGTAAATATTTTATCTTCATGATGGATTGGAAGGGTATGTTTCGATTAGCTAGGCATGCCTGGCAAAGACTTGTCCAGGAAGGGGTGTGAACTTTTTAATCTACGATGTATTTTGAATATCGATTTTGTTTTAGGATGTTATTATGTGAGCTTCATCAGGAGAAATGCAACAATCCTGTCCTGCAGTCAAATATACAATAGATCAAAACTATAAATAATAAAAGCAAAGTCTAATACTTCCTGCAGTCTTCATTTCTTCCCTAGGCTAACAGCTTCTAGAAGGTATTAAAGGAGGATTGTAAGGAGAAAGATTCTAATGACTCTGTTAGAAATCGTTGGAGAGCATACTGATGTCATATATGATAGTTTCCGGTTAGCTGCAAACCTAATGGTTTGGGATTAACCACTTTACCGGTGCACTAAGTGGATTGCTGACCCTCATTTGTGGGCTCCGGATCTCCATTTGCCCTTTGGACCATGCTGTATGGATTGAAGCAATCCTCGAGGGCGTGGTTTGAGAAGTTCAGCAAGACCTTAGTTTAGTTTGCCTACAAAAGGTGTGCTTCTGGTCACACACATTTTCTACGAAAGGGGGAGAAAGTGAGCCGGATCATAGTAAAGACCTCTGATTGCTGTTGTTGTTGTTTTCTTTCTTTTTTTACTTAATGCATCCCCAAAAAAAACCACCCCTCTTTTTTCTTGAAGAAAGGGGGCAGCTAGAGGGAAGTCTCGACATCTTTCCGGTGCAGCCAATTCTGTTTTAGTTTTAACATCACAGATGAAACTAACGAAAAGGTCTTACACAAGCAAATAAGTGTAAAGTGATGTGCATATGCACTTCTTACAGATTTCATTGTGCTGTTGGTGTTCTTACCTTTTTGTTCCTTAAGGGGAGGAAGATTCAAGTCATTAACTTTGTTTTGTTGTGTAGGTGGAACGAAGTGCGTGTTTTGTAACGATGGTAAGATGAAGAAAGAAGCAGGATTAGTAGACTGCAAAGTTTGCAAGGGTGCAGGTACTATTCAGCTGCAATTTCTTCACGACCATTTTTTAGTAATCGTTAAATTTGGAATATTTATAGCATGTGTAACAGATTTAGATGAACTCTTGAATTTGGTTTTAGATCATATAAAATGACATGAAAGAACTTAAATGATCCTTTACCATCCATCAGGTTTGTATGTACCCACACTCTTGTTTATTATTTTCTAGAACCTCAAGAACTATGTTTCCAACTCACCCTCGGCTTTCTCCTTGGGTTTGTCAACCAACCTGGCATGTTCAGATTGGGACACCTCAACGATGATGTAGTCAAACTAATATTTGTTCTCGAGTAGAATGCATCGAATGATCATTATATTTTTTTTTTGTAGGATTAATACTCTGCAAGAAATGTGCTGGTTCTGGATACTCAAAAAGGCTATGACATATACTACTTGTACTCTTTTCCCCTCTAGGTATTGACTTGTATTTTGAGGTTAAATCACACATACAAGCTCACATATGAGGCTATTTCATTTTGGTTAAATATTTTGCATTTATATATTTTTCTTGATAAAGAAGGGTTACTAGTACTTTATTAGTCCCTCGATTATTGGTAGATATGATTTTAGTCCCTACGATATCTGCCTAAGCACATTAAACCTTTAGTCAATTGAATTGTGTGTTTTGGATCCCTTTGCTTGTGAAAACTCACAATATTGTCATAATTATTATAGTTCCATCTTAATTGCTCATGTGTTTGTGTTAAGTTTGTATTGTTACTCCATATTTGACGGTAACATAGTTTTAGATATAGTTAAATACAACATATTTTGAACATGAAGGGATCAAAAACATACATTTCAATCAATTGAAGGTTAAA
Organism: Solanum stenotomum; assembly: GCF_019186545.1. Lineage (NCBI taxonomy): Eukaryota > Viridiplantae > Streptophyta > Magnoliopsida > Solanales > Solanaceae > Solanum > Solanum stenotomum. The sequence continues at coordinate 2,382,599 of NC_064292.1, forward strand.
TATGGTGAGTTATATATCACAAGGATCAAAAGCAGAAACCAAAATGTTAGAGCTTATTACAATCTATCCATTATTATGCAAAAAATCTACTTAATAGGCAATTGAGAAGCTTTTGAACCATATATTTCAAGAGAACCCCAAAAGCTTGTCAAATATATCATTTTGATTTATTTTTTTTGATGTATTTTGTCAAATAGCATTTGTCTTCACACAAACTTTATTAGTAATTGTTTAGCCAAAAGACTTTTTTTTTCTTTCATCATCATTTATTCTATTCCAAACCTAATACACATGTGACAAACAAATACAAACTTTGCAATAGTAGTTGTTTTTATTTTTATTTTTGTCTTGCTTATCATCATCAAATGGAACAAGAAAACAAAAAAAACCACCCTCTATTAACTTTTCCTTTGTAATTTTCTCCCATTTTCCTCTATTTTAACACACACACACTCACTAAGGTACATTATCATACACTAACAATAACACACATTGAGAGTTGTGTATATGGAGGATAGTAAATATGAAGTTGAAGAATGTAGAGGTGTACTTAGGGTATATAGTGATGGAACTATATTAAGATTAACTAAGCCAAGTTTTGAAGTTCCTATACATGATGATGGTTCAATTCTTTGGAAAGATGTTGTATTTCAAGCCATGTATAATCTTCAACTCCGGCTCTACAAGCCGACTTCTCCTATCTCCGCGGCTAAGCTCCCCGTCTTCTACTACATTCATGGGGGTGGCTTTTGCATTGGCTCTCGTGCGTGGCCTAACTGTCAGAACTATTGTTTCAAGCTAGCTTCCGAGCTCCAAGCCGTGGTTATCTCTCCTGACTATCGGCTAGCTCCTGAGAACCGGCTCCCAGCCGCTATTGAAGATGGTTACGCGGCTGTGAAATGGCTTCAGGACCAAGCCGCGTCTGACGAGCCAGACACGTGGCTTACGGATGTTGCCGACTTTAGCCGAGTTTTTATTTCGGGTGACTCGGCTGGTGGCAACATCGCACATAATTTGGCAGTTCGGCTTCAAGCCGGCTCAGCTGAGCTGGATCCAGTTCGAGTTAGGGGTTATGTTTATTTGCTTCCTTTCTTTGGAGGGACTATAAGGACAAAATTTGAAGCTGAGGGGCCTAAAGATGCTTTCTTAAACATTGAGCTCATTGACAGGTTCTCTAAATTTTCATTGTTTTTATTATGTGTTATATTTTTTTTCATAAACAAATAACTTCAATTGCATTTGTTTAAAATTATAATTGATAAGAGAATAAAGATTGTACTAAAGTTATGACAAACTTGTGAATAATTAAAAAAATATGCAAATTATGTCATTTCGGAAAAAAATTGTGAACGATTTAATAAAATAAAAGAATGAATATTGTACTTCATCAAAACTTGTGGATAATTTAACTCAAGCAAGGTCTTACGATTTGACAAAACTTTTGAATAGTTTAACGAGATAGGAAAAATCAAGTTCTGACGTGTTCGTTATATATAAATTGGTCATGGTTTTTCCTTCTTCTAGGTACACATTGAGGCTATTTTTTTCAAAACTTGTTTCCTTATACGAGAACAAAAGTTAAAACACCGAACATGAAATGAACTTGAACCTATTTTTCCAAGGGAAGTTCGGTGCACAAAGCATCATGTATTAGCAGGATTAGGGAAAGGGCGCCAACCCTTGGTGTGATATAGACAATCTATCCTAATTCAAATACTATTGGATTCTTCCATGGCTTGAGCTCGTGAACTATAAATCATCCTAAAATAAAAGTTACATATAAAGGCTATTTTCTTAATTTGTGTGTTGTTTTTGTAAATTACAGATTTTGGAGGCTATCAATACCAATTGGATCAACAACTGACCATCCACTTGTGAACCCATTTGGGCCTAACAGCCCAAATTTGGAAAAAATTGATCTTGACCCAATTCTTGTGCTTGTTGGAGGATGTGATCTTCTTAAAGATAGAGCCAAAGATTATGCAAATAAATTGAAGAATTATGGAAAAAATATTGAATATGTGGAATTTGAAGGACAACAACATGGTTTTTTCACTATTAATCCTAATTCAGAATCTTCCAAGAAGTTAATGCTCATAATCAAGAAGTTCATTCAAGACAATTCTTCTTAGGATAAAAAAAGAAGAAGAAAAAATTGTTATTTTCATTAAAATGTAATTCTTCTTTCTTTTTGTTGGTTTGTTTTTGTTTTGTTGTAATGTGTGCATTTTGCTCTATATGTAGTAAGTTCAAATTAAGGGGTCCTTTTTATTTTATTTATGTGTGTGAAGTTTTGTTCATGTATGCAAAGTCATAGTCTACATTCCTAGAGTAATTGTGAATTAAAAACTCAAATTTTCTAATGAAAAAAACCAGAAGATGAACAATATTATAGAGTGAAATAACAAGGATATCGAGGGAAATTATGGCATATGCATTTTAAGTTCATGTAAAAATGATGGAAGTTTAGAATCAAAGACTGAATTTTAGGTGTAATTTCACGCTTTCAATATTTGAACTTCAAACATAGTGTGTCAGATATTTTTGGTGACACAAATAGAAGTTAAACCTCTTAAATTTGAGTACTAAAGACAAATTTCAAATATACAGACTTTAAACATTTGTGTTAAAAGTTCGTATAGGTGAAGTTTAGTTGTTAAAGCATGAAATTTATATTCATTTAAAATAAATTCTCTCTTTTCTTTTGGAAGTGCCTTAACAATCTAACTTACTGAAAGGTACCCGACTTGCCTTTTCATGGTCGAGCTTCTTTTCTTTCCTCAGAGTTGGGGTTGTTTTGCGCATCCAACAACTGAAAGAGATTGCCTATCTATCGATTGAACCAGGGGCTGGGCTCCTGTTGACAGACATAAGCTTATTAAGGGAAAGACGAAGTAAGAGATCTACCCTTCGAACTCGGAGATTGAAGAAGATTCCTGTCCCACTTCTGCTTTCCTCACTCCCTAGCTCGAAATATCCTTCTTTCGTACCCAAGAGCCTACACACCAAAACGCTCGAAGATCAAGAATCAATCTTTCTATTAAACATACTGAAAATCTGTGAGTAGTGCAAATCTTCTTTAAAATTGACATTCAAATAGATAGAATAACAACAAATAACATCTTGCTAGTTTGTATATTCATCGAACTTAATCTCGTGAAGTCGATTTAAAAGTGGCTAAATTAGCAAAATTTCATTCATTGTGACTATAACTTAAATAGTAACATTAAAAATATACTATTTCCCTTAAAATTGGCTCCATATAACCATTCAAAATTTTCAAATTCTTCTCAAACGGTCTCTTCCTTCTTCTTCTCTGCATTTGAAATTCACCCCCTACCCCCCCCCCCCCCCCCCCCCCCCCCCCCCCTCGAACTCTCCATATCTCTTCCTTCTTCGTCCAACAGCTAATTGAAATCTCCATTTTTGTTTTGCCCTAAAATCTCCTCAGTTCACTGAATCTGAAAACCTAATTTTCAGAAAATGCCGTTATTTTCTGAGCCTCCGAGTGTTGTTAAGTCCAGATTCGGGTCACTGGATCAATCTGCAGCAACTCCGATGGATACCGCGTCGGTGACTATGTCGTCGGTGAAGAGCACGCCTAATCTCAGACTGTTCAAATCAGCTGCTAAGGATAACAGGGTTGAGTTCTCTGAGAACAAGGATGTGGTGGAATCTAACCGGAGTTTTGAGTTCCGTGAAGATCCTTCATTTTGGAAGGATCACAATGTTCAGGTAATCACTCGTTTTTTTTTTCTGTATTTTTTAAACCTCATTTCAAAAATGATCAGTTTTAGAATCTGTGTAGTAATAAATTTGGACTCTTTAACACTAGCAGCGCTAGGATTTTCACTAAGGAGTTCATAATACGAAAGAGTAAACAGGAATAACACAAAAAGGGTTCAACATATACTATATATACATGTTGAATGAGTGACCATCTAACTATTTATGTTCTGTTGATTAAGACATTAAGAGAACATTTCTGGTAAGGTACAATTTTTTCTTTCTAAAATTTTGTTTTGGGATTGAGGCTTAATTGTTGTTTCAGAAATTTGGAGGCTTTCTAAGCTTAGTTTTGATTTAGGACCTCTCATTTCATTGACATTATGAATTCAAAGTTTTATGGTAGTTTTTTGTTTTTTCTTACTGAATCATAGAACTTAATTTACTCATGAAGTTGGTTTCTTCTGTTTGACTGATTTTGTGCAGGTTATTATAAGAATACGCCCCTTGAGTAACTCTGAGATATCTTTACAAGGACATGGTAAATGTGTAAGACAAGAAAGCTCTCAGACAATGACTTGGATAGGGCACCCAGAATCACGTTTTACATTTGATATGGTTGCTGATGAGAATGTCACTCAGGTTTGCTTTTCTCGGCGATTGTCTTTCATTTTTCATGTATCTTTGGTGTGGTCTGTTTTCATTTCATTATATTAACAGGAGATGCTCTTTAAAGCTGCTGGAGTACCAATGGTGGAAAATTGCATGGAAGGCTACAATAGTTGTGTGTTTGCCTATGGCCAAGTATGTTGCTCAGTTACATGGCTTAAGATCTCAGATATCTGCTTTCAGCAGTACTGTCCAATTTTCATGTCGGAAATGTTAAAAAGATTTGAACTTTATACTGGTTTTATATTTAGAAACTCTATGTCTCTCTTTGTAGACTGGAAGTGGAAAAACACACACCATGCTTGGAGATATTGAAGGAGGCACCCGAAGACATAGTGTAAATTGTGGGATGACACCTAGGGTGTTTGAGTACTTGTTTTCAAGAATTCAAAAGGTACGGCTATTGCATTTGTAATAAATGATTATTATTTTTTATTTTATCAAAATTTAATATACTACCTCACATTGTGGACCAGAATCACAGATGACTTAGTTTGAATAAGCAGGTTTGTTTTGATATAATATTGAGAGGAAACCGTGATCTTATCTGAATGAATCAAATTATTGCCTATGTTATTTTCATATGGAAAATATTTAAATTTGTTATTGATCCACTTCAATGTCACAGTGTTGGGTATAAGTATTAGCTATGGGTATGTGTGAAACAAATATAAGTCCAACTTCTAGATGTTTGTTTCTTTGTTTTCTCTTCCTTTTTTGTTTTTGTTTTTGTAATGAAGTCCCTATATATATGTTGGTTTGTATAATATAGATCTGTAGATGTACTTTAGATTACTTCTTGCCTTCAATTTTAATGTAATATTTTCTTTATTGGAATAAAAGAGTGATTAAACTTTAACTTTTAAGGCTGACCTTATGTTTCAATTTCAAGTTTGATGATTTCTTTCTTTTGGTCACAGGAAAGAGAGGCACGCAGGGAGGAAAATATAAAGTTCACTTGTAGATGCTCTTTCTTAGAAATATATAACGAACAGATTCTCGACCTTTTGGATCCTTCCTCGGTAAACTTGCAGGTGAATGCTAACATTTTGTCTAATTTGTTAATGAATTGAAGTCTTGTCCAAATAAACATGGATTTTGTTTCTGCCTCTGGGAGTTATATATTGTGTTCTATTGTTCATCATACTTCTTCCGGATATTGTGCATCATTTTTAACAAGGTGAATTAGTGTCCTATCTTTAGTTGAGGACCTTGGAATTAGTGAGCACAAGGACCTTGGAATTAGTGAGCACAAGGATCAGTCCAAATTGCTCACTATCCTGTTCCGGTAAGGTCCAACTAGGTACTCCACAGTGATGCATAGGTCAAATGAGGGACTAATGTGTGCTTAAGGAATGTGTTCTGACTTGGAACATCGAACTAGTATAATATTTATATTTGTCATTTCCAAATGCAGCCAACATATTGATTGAACTAAAGAAAATGTGTGCAAATTGCTTTATCAAAAATGAGTATTTGCAAAGTGCATAACTCAAATGGAAGAAGACAACTGAAGATTTTGCTTGTACTCTTACAGATAAGAGAAGATACTAAAAAGGGGATTCATGTAGAAGATCTCAAAGAAGTAGAAGTTACGAGTGCTCGAGATGTGATGCAACAACTTCTTCAGGTATATTCTCACCCTTGAGAATCAATTATCATTATTGCTTGTGAAACTCTCTAGTGTTAACTCCACTTAAGAGTAAAGACTGAGGAAAAGAAGCTGTTGATAGTTCTTGAGGTGATTATACAAGTCCATATGCACATGCTAAGCATGACATTTGCTGAAGATTTGGAGATCTAAATATGTGTTCCTCAGAACTGATAAAGAATACCTATAATTAATAGTCAGTTTTAACAAAGTTCATGTTGTTACTTCCACTAATCATTATGTTTCCTAAGCATGCACATATTTGACATGAAGAGAGAGAGAGTTGGCAGGTTGTATCTTTTGTTTGTTATACTAGCAAGTGGAATTGTTGGAGATGAAAATGTTAAAGGGGTGTCCTCAAGATCATTGTTCCAGATCCAACCCATCTTTTTGGTGGATTTCCAAACCAAATAGTGATGAGAGGTTCTTATTGTTCCCTGGGATTCTATGAAAAAGATCATATCTGGTTTTGACCTTGTTTTCTTAATCTCTTACTATGACTTAAGGTTAGTTTACTTATTCCTTTGGAAGTCCGTCTAGGACACTGATAATAGAACTAATCGGGTATGAGGGATATTCTTGAATGCTACAACTCAAATTATGCAGCATTTTCTTCTTCTTTCTTCCTTATCTTTTCCTTTAATTTATCGATGGTTAAATAAATATATTAATGATGAGGTAAAAATAGTGCATACAGAGCGCTCTAGTTTGGAGCCTTGTAATTTTTGGATCAAAGCATTCAACACTAACTACCTTGTAACCAGAACTGCATATAAATGTAGCCAAACTTGACCCAAGTTATTGCAGTGTTTACCAGATTGTCTTTTGATACCACCATTAATATGCCACAACCTTATACTATTAATTTTAAATGGAAGATCATAAAGAAAATGAGAGCAAAGTTAAAATAATTGCTCACAAAATTAAATGCACAAATTTCTTGTTACTTGTGGTTATGATGATCATAATGTTCTTGGCATAACAGGGTGCTGCAAACAGAAAGGTAGCTGCCACCAACATGAATCGTGCTAGTAGCCGTTCACACAGTGTATTTACATGTGTGATAGAGAGCAAAGTAAGTTTTATATCTTAACTTCAGCCATCAGATTTAGTCTTTTCGTACCTTATCCCCTCCACACTGGTACATAAATTTACACATAACCTGTTTGCAGTGGGAATCTCAAGGAGTAACTCACCACAGATTTGCTCGTTTTAACCTTGTTGATTTGGCAGGATCTGAAAGGTAAAGGAGAATAATTATGCGAATATGAGAAGATATCTTATGCTGAATTTTTCTTATAACTGCAATTGTGAAATCACAGGCAGAAAAGCTCAGGAGCTGAAGGTGAACGTTTGAAGGAAGCTACTAACATCAACAAATCTCTTTCAACATTGGGGTAGTTATTATGTCTCGTCCTTATTCCTTTATAGTTCTTCTGTTCTAGTCTTGTCTTTCTAGTGTAATACTCATCTGATTCTTTATGTGCAGATTAGTGATCATGAACCTGGTTAGCATATCTAATGGGAAGTCGCACCATGTTCCCTACAGAGATTCAAAGCTCACATTTCTACTCCAGGTGAATATAGGTGTATCTTTGCTTTCAAAGGAGAATCAATTGTTTTCTCTGTGAGTTAATCTGAAGGCATCCAGAATCTCTTGTGAAATGCACTAGTTATAGTCACATTTTGAATGTGTTTTGTAAGGAGGAGCTCTAATATAGTCTTCTTACTGCTATGCACTCAGATATTTAATTTTCTGGTTTTGACCTGTTGCTCTGCACTGATTATTAATAACAGCATTATGAAGATGGTTTTTGGATTTGACATTATATTTCTTCCTTCTTTCAGGATTCGTTGGGAGGGAATGCAAAAACATGTATAATTGCAAATATTAGTCCTTCCAGCTGGTATGCAATTTTTACTGGTCACCACTAGGATTTCAATTTAATGGCCTTAAGATCGAACCCCTTACAAGTGCTGTCATTTTGAAGCAAGTGATTCTGTATTGTATAACACTTGATTGGACTCTTGCAGTTGTTCATTGGAGACTCTAAGCACATTGAAGTTTGCTCAACGTGCCAAATTCATCAAAAATCATGTATGCTACTCTTGGACACTAGTGGCTTTCTTATGGTCGTTCAACTAGCAAATCACGTGATCATCTACTAACCTCCTCAACCTGCTTTCAAAGTCCCTTTTCTGTGAAATCAACTAGAGCGTATCACCTTTTCAATTGGGTATTTAAATAATCAGGCAACTATTAGCAATAAATCTGGATATGCCACTTTATCTAGTGTGTAAATTATGCGTTTATTTTCTCATTTCTCTGTGCATAGAAGTTTTCAAAAATCTTATTTTTGTACAATATTTATAAAGAGATGTGCTTTCAGTTCTTACTTTCCTATATTCTAATAAAAGGTTGAACAGTTTTCCTTATGCCCTGATGATCATTTACTTTCCCAGGCTTTTGTAAATGAAGATGCTTCTGGAGACGTTCTTGCAATGAGGATACAGATTCAAAATCTGAAGGTATTCTTTTGCTTGAGATCCATCCCTATCTTCTATGTGTATTATTTTCTGTTGCTTCATTTTCTTTGTATCTTCCTATTTTGCTGTCATATTTTCCTGCTACCATGCTTCAAATTCTTTTCTTGTCTGTTGAACCGAGGGTTTATCAGAAACGAACTCTCTAACCCACAAAGGTAGTTACACTCCACATCGGCCAGGAATGATGGAAAAAAACCCTGCAAAAAGAAAGAGAACATATTAGCAAAAGAATTTTATACCTCTGTATTTTTGTACAAATCCTGAGAGAAGTTTGATGGACAAATGACAAACAGGGAGAAGTTAAATTGATTGAAAAATTACAGCAAGTGACAAAAAACACATCCTTTGAAATGTGCTCATGTGTGACATGCTAGTTATTTATGCCACTGTGAAGGGTTTTAGTGATACAATGAGATTTACATCACATAGGCAGAACCCTTGAAAAGTTCGCATTTATTGCTCCCATTCCCTGCTTCAAAATTCAGATTTTAGTTTCTTATGCTGGGGAAAATTTGGAAAAGTGTTTTCTGTTACGTGTGATCTTAATATCTGTAATTCTAAATGTTAGATGCACCTAATTACTTTTCTTTACCTCTCAGAAAGAAGTAGCTCGTCTTCGGAGTGTGGCTGATGGAGGAGTTGAAAACCATGAAAATGATGCTTGGACAGTTGCTTTTCCAGGATCGCCTACATCTGTTAAATGGGAAGGGCTTCATGGATTTTCTAGTCCACTTACAGCAGATAAACGGGTGTCAAAGGTAGGTTTATCTTAAGTTGGCTATGAGGAGAAACATCTGCTCCATGATTGGATCTGATAGTAAAGTTTCTTGTAATTTCAGAAGAAAGACTACGAAGTTGCCCTTGTTGGGGCTTTTAGGAGGGAAAAGGATAAAGACATTGCATTACAAGCATTAACTGCTGAAAATCAGGCAGCAATGCAACTGGTATGTTTTATGGAAGTTTTCACTTCAGTTACTCGACTTGGCATTTTTATATATGCATAGGTGTCAGTAAGTCTTACGAATGAGGCCAGAGGGTTCCAGTAAACTTAATCTAGAATTCTGCAAACCATAAACACTAATAGGAGTTGACTGACAAATCTGTCCTGCCCGGTAAGTCTTGCAATTAGGTCATAGGGTTCCAGTAAACATAACTCAGAACTCTGGAAACCATAAACACAAATAGGAGTTGATCGACAAATCTGTCCTACCCCAGTGTTTAGGGATGTTCCTAGTGCAATTGGTTTTCTGGATTTCCTTTCTTGCACCCAATCAAGCTGTGAGGATCTTCCGATGTCAATGTTACTCTCTGTGCTAAATTGATTAGGATGTAGACCTTCAAAAGTAGACACTACATGATCTGAATTTTACATATAAACCAATTTGCAATGTTGTGTCTAATCCAGACCAAACAAAGGGAAGATGAGATACAAGGTTTAAAGATGAGATTAAGGTTTCGAGAAGCTGCTATAAAAAGGCTCGAATCAGTTGCTTCAGGAAAGATATCTGCTGAGATTCATTTGCTAAAGGAGAAAGAGGAGCAGTTGAAGGAGATAGAGGTCCTACGGAATCAGGTTGATCGTAACCAAGAAGTTACAAGATTTGCTATGGAGAATCTACGGCTAAAAGAAGAGATCAGAAGGCATGTCATTTGAGTTATCTTTTAGTTATCGTAGAGTGCACATTTTCCTTTCTTTGTCTGAATCTTGGAGATAATTCTAGTTTTGACCATACTAGTCACTGAGAAGCAAAATGTTTCTAGTTATATTAGGCAGGTCCATGTCTTGCTACTTCACTAGTTTGATAATTCTTATTTGTTGGCAATGTAGATTGAAGTCATTTTATGAGGAAGGTGAGCGAGAAAGAATGAATGAACAGATCATGATGCTACAAAATAAGGTTAGAGTTGACTTCTTCCTCTTCCTTGTTGTCTTGATTTTTCTTTTTACTCTCTAGAGAATTCAATCAAGCAATCTGCGTTTGCAAATCTGAGAATAGGCATGATTTCCTGAGTCTTTTTATTCTCCTTTTGTGTTATTCATAACTGATCCCTTAGTCATACATGATACAATTATTTCCGAAAAAAGCGCACTGCAGAGTGTTGTTTAATCAATAACTCTGGTCAGTAAAGTAAAATTTCTATCTTTTACTTCTTGATTCTGTTTCAAAGAATGCATTTCAAAGTCCTTAGCAATTTCTTTTCTTCTTGATCAGCATGTCTGGGATCTCTGTCAAATACGAAAGTTGTTAGCAATGTTTTGCCTAATGGTTCTCTTTGATATGCAGCTTCTAGAAGCACTTGATTGGAAACTTATGCATGAATCAGATCCTGCACCGGTTCAGGTTGTCCTAAAAACTCCATTAGGATTTTAATGCAGGAACTCATTTTTATTGTTCCAGAAGGAGCTTGTCATTTGTTTAACTGTAGTTTATTGTCTATTTGTGTTGTAGAAGGGAATTTCAGAGCTTGGTATGCATATTGAGAATGACCTGAATCTACTAACATCATCTCAGGTTTGACAATCTTAGAGTAGTTATTGTAACATTTACATCTGCTCAATTACACTTGTCTATCTAATTGAAACTGTGATTTGTATTTTTTTTGTTCGAAAATGCATCAAATTTGAGAAAAGTGGGGTATCTTTTTAATCTTATTTTTGAATTTATTTCTTCATGTTTCTACTTGCAAGTGAATCAAAGTTTTGGATCTGATGTTGGAGATCATTCTGCTTTTTTTCAACCATACTGAAATATTTGCTTTTCTTTATAATTTCTGCCACACCTAGGCTTCACCTTGGCGTACATCAATAAATGAGGAAAATGAGTTCCTCCGAGTTCAGGTAATATATCTTTTCACCTGACAACGAGCTTAAAATAGTACAAACGAGTTTAGTGGTTATTTCATAGGTTATTCACTATATAACTGCTAACAAGACATTTTTTATCTTTCAGGCAATTCAAAACCAATCAGAGCTGGATGCACTCCATAGACAACTTGTTTTTTGTGTTGATGAGAAAGACAAATTGGAAAGGTTAGTGTTTCTTATCTTCCTCTGTCATCTCTTTGTTCTACCTGCTTTAGTATCTCACGGTCGTTGTTGGTGGACCCCCTTCAAAATACATAAGCTGCTTTCATAAACCTATTGATATTGAGAATTCAAATCTCCTATCTGCTCGACATCCAAGCTAAGGATTAAACCTGTTACACTTAATCTGGTTTCTTCTGGGTCCAACAATATTGTTCAAGTATTTAGGAATTAATTTGGATCTTGAATCTCTTTGCACTGTCCATACAGGCAATTAAATGACTTCGAAAAAGAGCTAGAATTTGAGAGATCATCTAAAGCAGTTCTGATGGAAGAATCGAAAAAGGGTCAAATTGAGCCGTCTTTGGTTGCAAATGATCAGGCGCCTACTATTGCTGTCAGTGATCAGACGGAGCTAACAACTATTGTTGATGCTATAGCAGCAGCCAGCCAAAGAGAAGCAGAAGCTCATGAAACTGCAATTTCCTTGTCTAAGGAAAATGATGAATTGAGGATGAAGCTCAAAGTCCTAATTGAGGACAATAACAAACTGATAGAACTGTACGAGCAAGCAGTAGCAGAAAAGAACAATGGGACTGATAGAGGTCAGAACCCCCAACAAGAAAATATTGAAGATGACAGCCAACAGTTTTTTGAACATGCTTTACAGAATCATGATTTAGATGACATTGTTTCGTCAGGGGAGACAGTAACTTTACAGAGAAGCAATATTGCTGCTGACTCAGATGAACTACCTAGCTACAATACTACAGAAATGACAGAGAATAAACCATCAGAACGAGGTGAAGAACATACTTCTGAAATATTGGGCAAAAGCGATTACATGATGGTGGAAACCATTTATCCTGAATCAACTGCAGAAGCTGTACTTAATGAACTTCCTGAGGATCTGAAGCAGGATGCTGAAATGGAAGATAAGTCATCAGATGTTATGCATAATCCTGTATCAGAGGACCTAAGTTTGTTGAGAATGAAGCTTGAAGGAGCGCAGGAAAAGCTTCTAAAATCTGCCAACACCATAAGTATGTTTGGTTCATTAGAGAGGGCAATTGTTGAGGTTGATGAGCTTGCAGAAGAAATTGAAGGACTCGAAAAGAGCATTGAAGTGAAAAAACAGGGATACACTTCCTTCAAGCTTCAGTCTTCACAAATGCTTGGAAAGAAAATTTTGCTTGATAATAAGCTATCAGCACTAAGATACTCACTTTCAAGCTTTTCTTCATCAGTTGGTTACTTCGAACAACGGGAAGCTCAAACAAGAGCAAGATTGAATGCTTCATCTACTTGTCTCAACCAAAAGAAAGCAAAATTGGCTCATCTTCAAGCATCTAAGGTTGAACTCCTAGAAGCACAGATGCAGGCTAAACAGTCAGAGTCAGAATTAAGAAACATCCTAGCAGAATCAAAATCAAAATTGGAAGACGAGAATCAAAGGCTGGAAAGTGACAGAGTTCTCTTTGCCATAGATAACATTGAGAAACCTGATATCCAATTGCCAGAAAGGAGTTGGCAGTTGAGTGGCAAAGCTACTGAATTACTCAAGTCTGAGGAAGAAAAAACAAAGATACAGAATCAAATGAAGCAGATTAGGGAAAATTTGGGGATAAAGAAGAAGGAAATTGAAGACTTGAACGAAAAAAGGCTGAATTCAGAGAAAGATATTGAGGCCACTGAAAAGGAGATAGAGAATATTTCGCAGTCTGTAAAGGAAATGGGCAACAAGCTTCAAAGGGTCATTGGGGAGAAGGAGATGATCTTTGAAATGAAAGAGAACGGGAAGCAAGAGTTTGAGAACATGATTCTTGAGTACCACGAGAGTATGTTTGCAGCATCGTTGAAGGAGGAAGAGTTAAAGATTTTGGATGAAGAACTGCAGTTGGAGATGAGTAAAATAGAAGATTTGCAAAGAGAAAAGGCTCTTGCTTCAAGTAGAAAAACTCAGTTGCTGAATGCATTATCGTGCCAATCGTGCTCTCTCTCTGACAAGGTAGAGGAGGATCTACATGACATACGAAGGTCAGTACTAGAGCTGAACTCGTTGCTTGGAAATTGATAGTTTGACTGACAGTTAATTGCCTGTTTAACTGTCAACTATAAAACATCTCTAAAAAAATCAAACTTCTCTCAGTTGCATTGTTGCTGCCTTAATGTGTATTGTCAATATAAAATTCTCCTTACGCAAATGGTGTGATGTATTACAAACCATATTATGATTGTGAATAAGTTGTGAAAAAATGCAATCAAATTTTTGAAGGGGATTCTGAAAAGACGTTATATCTCTTACTTTTGTTGCAGTCAGTTAATGAAAAATACCCTCCCTAGATGCTACTTGTAGGATTACACTAGATTTGTTGTTGTCGTTGCAGTTTATAAAATGGTGGAAGTCCTAAAACAGAACTTATCTAGCACAGTTGAGTAGCTGAGATTGAATTACCTAAACCACAAAGTGAAATCAAATACTTTGGCTTTACAATTATGAATCTATAGAATGGAAAAAAAAAATCTCAATAGGGAAACAATCAGAATCATATTATATTATGTACACACCTATCTCTTCTAAGTTGTCATCATAACTTTGAACTCATCAAAGCTGAGGACTCCATCTCCATTGAGATCAAACCTTCGAATCATAGCTTTGCAGTTATCAATGGATGTTGACTCACCTAGTCGACTCAACATGTTCTTCAAGCTCTTAGGAGTAATGTATCCTTCCATTTCATACATTCCAAATGCTCCAATCAACTCACTCTCTTTATTCCTCTCTTCCTCCATTCCTTCCATCAGCTTCGTAAAATCCTCAATGCCCAATAACCCGTCCCCATCAGAATCCGATAGCCTCACTGCCATCTCCGCCTCCTCTACCGTCAGTTCACCTCCTACTGCCTTTATGCACTTCCTTAACTCTGCAGCTGACACCTTTCCATCTCCATTCTCATCAAAGTATGTAAATACCCTCTCTAACTCTCCCTTGTTACTACTACCACTATTGTCACTCACAGGAACACAGTTAGTAGTAGTAGTAGCTCTTGTTATTGTCGTTGTCGTTGTCTTCTTCTCATCTTCATTCCTTCTGAAATGAAACATATTCCGTAATCTCGAGAAAAAAGACTCTTTTTCAGCTGTGGAAACAGAAACTGTTGATACCATACACATAAGTTTGAGCTATAATGTAAGTGAGAAAAGGGTTGAACTTGAAATCAACAAAGAAAACTTTGGGAAATTATAAGTTTTTGGATGTACAGTACTCTTTAATACTCAACAAATTAAGGATATGGGAAATGAAGGAAAAAGAATGGGATATTTATAGTTTGGGAAATCAATAATGAGTGGGGAAATAGTATTAATTCCGTGGGCTTACCAAGTATTGAAACAACTTGTACGACCATTTGTTTCTAGTAGAAAAAAATATTAGTAAAAAACAAAAACAGGTATTTAGAAGTTTGAAAAGTAAACAGTCAAATGAACTATGGTTTGGTTTATAGGATAAAGTCTTATCTTGAAGACTACGTGTTTTGGGGGCAGACTAGTGGCATCTTATATTATAGTCATCACAGAGGTCATGCCAAATTGACTCGGTGGTAAAATCAGTCCATAAAATTATAATCCATCTAATCAGTTTATGTTTGGATTAGTTAATAACCTGCTTATTTTATTGAATGGGTTTATTTTGCTCCGTTTAGTTCACCCCATTTTAAATTTGGGTTGATATGCAACCTAGATTGACTCATGAGAAATTTTATCTAAATATTTTTTACAAAAATAAATTATAAGAAACCAAACTTTGAATTTAAAACTTTGTAGGAACTATGCAGGTTGGGTGATGATCCGATTTTTAACTCATTTTAGTTCAACCCACTTTAGCCCAGATAGTATTTAAGTGGGTTAATGACCTGTTCATTTATTAGCTCAATTCATTTTGACATTATTAAATTCAGCTTAACCCATTCATTTGACGACCCTAATATATACACTACTTACCTTTTATGGCATATATGTCCAAAAAATAGTGTCCTTTCTTTCATCTATATAATAACTAGATGGGGATGCCGGTGCGTTGCAGGGGCCCAATATGACTATAATAAAAAAATTATTGTACAACATTGTATAATATAGTAATTATTTGTTTATATTATGTGCAAAGTGTTCACCTCCAACAATCAATCCAGAGCTTCAACTTGCTTCTTGTTATATATATATCCCAACTATGTGGGATATCAAGAGTTCAAGCAAGAAACTGCATTGTGGTGCTTAGAGAATAAAAAAAAATTAAGTTCTCTGCTTATTGCTTCTTGTATATATCAAAATATTGATATCCACTCACTTACCACCAATTCAAAACTCACAGATAAAAACATATGCAAATGGTTCCATTTTTATGTTAACATTGTCTATATACTTGCAAAATTAAAGATTACCAAACTATGATATTAATTTGTGGACTATTGTGAATACATATTCTAAAGAATCGTACATTCTAATGCCATTTTTCGTCCATATCCAAGACAGTGGACTACCAAACAACACTCTTTCTCCCTCTTTCAGTGATGCAAATCACAAAGTTTGAAGTGAGAATAGCAGAGATGCAACATGTTCTTGACGCGTAATACAGGTGTTTAATGGCCAATAAGATAGTCAATATGAATTGGGATATTTCCTTTTTTTTTTTACATAAAATACGTGCTACACGTGTACAGAAGCAGTACACATTACACACTTTAGAAAAAGTAGAAGTAGACGAAGTTACTATTTTAACCCTACTATTTGTAGTACAAATTATCTTGCCTTTTGTACCACAATTTGATGCTATGTTCGTCCTCCCAACTCCCACTTATTAATAAGGGTAATAATAATAAAAATAATAATAATAATAATAATAATAATAATAATAATAATAATTTATGTTTTCTCTTTAAGATTCTACTTCTAATTTTAGTAAGACTACACTTAGAGTTTGTTTGTCTTTTTTGTTGGGCAAGGATATAGGACTCTGGAAGAATGTAAAACTATTCCAAATTTAATAGTAAAGTGGTAAATTTGATTCAAATAAGGGGAAATTAAGGATATTTGAGTAAGATTGGTTAACTTGATATCAAGAATGAATACCTCGTTAGATGAATAATTTATCAAACAAAGAAGTAATACATGCTCCACTTCATAAAATATGGAGGGAGTAACTTTACAATTATGAAATGAAAAAATCTCAATGAATTATTTGATCTCAAGAATCATAATTACACAAATATTTCTCTCTAAACTCTTCTAACTTGTCATCATAATTTTAAACTCATCAAAGCTAAGAACTCCATCTCCATTGATATCAAATCTCCTTATCATAACCTTGCATTTATCAATGGAGGTTGATTCGCCGAGTCGACTCAACATCATCTTCAAGCTCTTAAGAGTAATGTATCCTTCCATTTCATACATTCCAAATGCTCCCATCAACTCACTCTCTTTATTCCTCTCTTCCTCCATTCCTTTCATTAACTTCGTAAAGTCCTCCAACCCTAACAACCCGTCCCCATCAGAATCCGATAGCCTCACAGCCATCTCCGCCTCCTCCACCGTTAGCTCTCCTCCTACCGCCTTCATGCATCTCCTTAGCTCCGTTGGTGACACCTTTCCATCTCCGTTCTCATCAAAGTACGTAAATACCCTCTCTAACTCTCCCTTGTTACTACTACTAACACATGAGTTAGTAGTAGTAGTAGCTGTTATTGTTGTTGTTGTCGTTGTCTTCTTCTCCTCTTCCATCTTTTTGAGATGAAATATATTCCGTAATCTTGAGAAAAAAGATTCCTTTTCAGCTGTGGAAACAGTTACTGACGCTATACACATGCTAGCAAACAAATATACGTTTGAACTACTTTTTCTTTTATTCAAGAAAGTTTGAATATGAGTAAGTGAGAAAAGGGTTGAACTTGAAATTAACAAAGAAAACTACGTAAAGAGACAAGAAATCAAGGATATGGGAATGAAGGGAGAAGAATGGTCTATTTATAGTTTGTGGGGTTGAAGAAAAAGGGAAGTTAATTCAGTGGGCTTACCATTTGTTTTGTAAGTAGAAAACAAGAAGTTTGAAAAGTACAGGCAACACGCTATAAAATATAATATAAAGTTTTTATAACATTAAAATATAATTAAAGACTACGTGTTTGGTGTGTGTGTCTCTTTGGGGATTGAAATCTTATATTATATTCAAATATTATCATGCCAAATTGACGTATATCCTTACCTCTTATGACATATCCAAAATAGTGTCCTTTCTTTCCTCTTTCTCTTTTTTGAGTTTAATTTCTAATATCCCCTTAGGTGGGTTTGTCGATTATTTTTTTGAACAATAAGTGATTTTTATCTATTTTCTGATGTTTGATGAGTAAGGAGAAAATATTATTTTAAGAGCATTTAAGTATAATATAAGCAAATAATATGGCCAAGACCTAGACTTGAACCCAACGTGGAACTCGACCCTGACCTGGAATCGAGACCTCACATTTGGCCCAACCCTAACCTCAACTTGAAAATCATACCCCTAGCTCCGATCTCAATCCCCAACATGGGTACCAAACCCGATCTTTGATCCATGATTTTGGACATGATTGTCGACACGACTTAGAATCGAGCATTGGTTTGACTCTAACTCGAACCCTGACTCGAGACTCGACCCTGGACTATTAATTAATCCTTGGTCCAAGACCCAACAGGACCTTGACTCGAGACTCAAATCTTCGATTGCGACTTGTGAATCATTACCTAGTATCGACCACGACTCTAAACTCAAACCTTGTCCTCGCCTCAACTCGAGACTCAAACCCCCTGACCCCTATCCTTCACATTGAATCAATACCTGATCCCCGACTTTGACACTGACCCAGAACTCGACCATAGCTTGTGACTCTATCCATTAATCGAGACATGGATCTTGACCCTGACTCGACCCTTACTAGGTTTCTAACCCATATTCCGATCCGTGATCTAACCTCAACACGAGACCCTATAAACTATACTCCCTTTAGGCCACATTAAGTGAATTGTTGGAGCATGCACACCCCTTAAGAAAATACATATAAGGACAAAAATTAAAGGCTACTTTCCACTATTTACCCTTTTGATTATTTCAAACTATTCTCCTAGAAAATGTAAATTAGTTAAGAAACTCATTAGAAGGAAGGGTAAATATGAAGAAAAAAAAAATCCCAACAATTCTCTTGAACTTTGAAAATTCACTTATTTTGAATTATATATAAAAAAAAAGTATCAACAATTCACTTATTTTGAATTATATATAAAAAAAAGTATCAACAATTCACTTAATATGGACCAGACTAGGAGAGTCCTTTTCAATCATACACTATGAAAGAACAATAGAAACAAACTCAATTTCCACAGTTGAAGTAACACTTTTCCAAGTTAGTAAACCAAGGAATTGTTTACAAATTTGAATCTATGAATGAATAAATCTCAAACAAAAACCATTTATATAATTACCAGAAACATTTGAGCTCAAGAATCAAGAAGAAATAAAATAACAATAACAAGCCCAAGGCCAAAGAATTATGTACACAAATATCTCTTCTAAGTTGTCATCATAACTTTGAACTCATCAAAGCTAAGAACTCCATCTCCATTGAGATCAAATTTCCTTATCATACCTTGCATTTATCAATGGAGGTTGACTCGCCGAGTCGACTCAACATCATCTTCAAGCTCTTAGGAGTAATGTATCCTTCCATTTCATACATTCCAAATGCTCCCATCAACTCACTCTCTTTATTCCTCTCTTCCTCCATTCCTTCCATTAACTTCGTAAAATCCTCCAACCCTAACAACCCGTCCCCATCTGAATCCGATAGCCTCACAGCCATCTCCGCCTCCTCCATTGTCAGTTCACCTCCTACCGCCTTCATGCATCTCCTTAGCTCCGTTGGTGACACCTTTCCATCTCCGTTCTCATCAAAGTACGTAAATACCCTCTCTAACTCTCCCTTGTTACTACTACTAACACATGAGTTAGTAGTAGTAGCAGTTGTTATTGTTGTTGTTGTTGTTGTCGTTGTCTTCTTCTCCTCTTCCTTCTTTTTGAGATGAAATATATTCCGTAATCTTGAGAAAAAAGATTCCTTTTCAGCTGTGGAAACAGTTACTGACGCTATACACATGCTAGCAAACAAATATACGTTTGAACTACTTTTTCTTTTATTCAAGAAAGTTTGAATATGAGTAAGTGAGAAAAGGGTTGAACTTGAAATTAACAAAGAAAACTATGTAAAGACAAGAAATCAAGGATATAGGAATGAAGGGAGAAGAATGGTCTATTTATAGTTTGTGGGGTTGAGGAAAAAGGGATAGTTAATTCAGTGGGCTTACCATTTGTTGTGCAAGTAGAAAACAAGAAGTTTGAAAAGTAAACAGGCAACACGCTATAACCAATATAATATAAAGTTTTTATAACATTTAAATATAATTAAAGACTACGTGTTTGGTGTGTGTGTCTCTTTGGGGATTGAAATCTTATATTATATTCAAATATTGTCCTGCCAAATTGACGTATATCCTTACCTCTTATGACATATCCAAAGTAGTGTCCTTTCTTTCCTCTCTCTCTTTGAGTTTAATTTCTAATATCCCCTTGGGTGGGTTTGTAGATTATTTTTATTTTCAAAAAGTAAGTGATTTTATCTAATTTTTGATGTTTGGTCAGTAAGGAGAAAATATTATTTTAAGAGAATTTAAGTATAATTTAGGCAAATAATATGGCCAAGATCTAGACTTGAACCCAACGTGGAACTTGACCCTGACCTGGAATCGAGACCTCACATCCGGCCCAACCCCAACCTCAACTTGAAAACCATATCCCTAGCCCTGATCTCGACTCTGGACTCAATCCCAACATGGATACCAAACCCGATCTTTGATCCACGACTCAAAATTTGGACATGATCCTCGACACGATCAGAAATCGAGCCTTGGTTTGACCCTAACTCGAACCCTGACTTGAGACTAACCCTGGACCATGAATCAATCCTTGGTCTGAGATCCAACAGAACCTGACCTTGACTCGAACCCTTCGGTTGTGGCTTGTGAATCAGTACCTAATATCGACCACGACTCTAAACTCAAACCTTGTCCCGACCTCATGAACTCGGGACTAAAACACCCCGACCCCTACCCTTCACTTTGAATCAATATATTTGATCCTCGACTTTGGCGTTGACCCAAGACTCGGCCATAGCCTGTGACTCGATCCTTGAATCGAGACATGGATCCTGACCCCAGCCCAACCCCGACCAGGTTTCTAACCCACATTCCGATCTGCGATCTAATCTCAACACGAGACCCTATAAACTATACTCCCTTTAGTCCATATTAAGTGAATTGTTGGAGCATCACACACCTCTTAAGAAAATACATTGAAGGACAAAAATTAAAGGCTACTTTCCACTATTACCCTTTTGATTATTTCAAACTATTCTCCTAGAAAATGTAAATTAGTTAAGAACCTCATTAGAAGGAAGGGTAAATATGAAAAAAAAATCCCAACAATTCTCTTGAACTTTGAAAATTCACTTATTTTGAATTATATAAAAAAAAGTATCAACAATTCACTTAATTAATATGGACCAGACTAGGGGAGTCCTTTTCAATAATACACTATGAAAGAACAATAGAAACAAACTCAATTTCCACAGTTGAAGTAACACTTCTCCAAGTTAGTAAACCAAGGTATTATTTACAAATTTGAATCTATGAATGTATAAATCTCAACCAAAAACCATTTATATAATTACCAGAAACATTTAAGCTCGAGAATCAAGAAGAAATAAAATAACAATAACAAGCCCAAGGCCAAAGAATTATGTACACAAATATCTCTTCTAAGTTGTCATCATAACTTTGAACTCATCAAAGCTAAGAACTCCATCTCCATTGATATCAAATCTCCTTATCATAACCTTGCATTTATCAATGGAGGCTGACTCGCCGAGTCGACTCAACATCATCTTCAAGCTCTTAGGAGTAATGTATCCTTCCATTTCATACATTCCAAATGCTCCCATCAACTCACTCTCTTTATTCCTCTCTTCCTCCATTCCTTCCATTAACTTCGTAAAATCCTCCAACCCTAACAACCCGTCCCCATCAGAATCCGATAGCCTCACCGCCATCTCAGCCTCCTCCACCGTCATCTCACCTCCTACCGCCTTCATGCACCTCCTTAGCTCCGTTGGTGACACTTTTCCATCTCCATTCTCATCAAAGTACGTAAATACCCTCTCTAACTCGCCACTATTACTATCACTCACCGATAAACGATCAATAGTCGCAGTAGTAGTAATAGTTGTTGTTGTTACACTCTCATGTTCCTTCTTAGGAGTGTTAGTCTTTTTTAGGAAAAACCTATTACGTAATTTTGAGAAGAAAGATTCTTTTTCAGCCATGGAAACAGAAACTAACACCATATTACACATGCTAGATGTAAGTAGAAAATGAGTAAGTGATAAAAGGGTTGAACTTTGAAACAAAGAAATCTTAGGAAAGTTATATAATTTTTTGTGGTTGAAAGACAAAGAAATAAAGGATTTATATGATGAAGAAGGAAGAAGAATGGGGTATTTATAGTTAATGGGGTATACAAACTTTTTTCTTATAAGAAGTTTGAAAAGTAAAAGACCAACACGCTTTAGAAAATAATAGAATAAAGATGACAATGAAATGAGCTAAAAGAGCTATACTGTTTTGTTTTGTAGGATGAAGTTTTATTATTAAAGACTACGTGTATGGTGTGTGTGCTTTGGGAGGTAGAGATTGGCATCTTATATTATAATATTGTCATGCCAAATTGACACATATATATCCCTCACACTTTAGCTAGGTCAAATATTTGACCATCACTTGTAAATATATACCAATATCTCTCCCACCTTTTTATAAATTAGTTTTTGGATACATGTACTATCTACCTCATCTAAATTGTCATAAATTATCAATGTATTGAAAATTATTTATAATCATATTATAAAAATATCTTTTTTTTTTCTAAAAAGAAAAATTCAAATATTTAAAATTTACTCTTTGATATCAACATATCAAGAATTGAAATATAATAGTAGAGTATTTCTTCCTCAAATGAAAAGAAAGATGAAACTATTATTAGTTTAAAATGCTATAATTATAAAGGCAAACTAATATATATATATATATATATATATATATATATATTCTCCACTTAGACTAGCTTCTTTTTGTTGGGGTCAAAAAGAAAGATTTATATCAATTGATATTTGATGTGTACCATTAATAAATGTATATAAGACAATTTTGTCCATGTATACCACATGTTTATAATTGACTTGGAATCATATGATTAATTGGAGGTCTAACATTAGTACGTTGACATCTTCCAATTTCTAAGGCTCGCATTGCGCGCACTATTGGTGCCTCAATTTTTGGTAGTGGGTGGTGTCACAATTCGTTCGATGTACAATGTGTTGAACTACTTCAATAAGTTTATGAGTGAGATATATATATTTAGAATTTAATGTTCGTACAACAATATCGATAACTCCTTTACAGGTTCTGTAGTAACAAATGATTAAAAGATAGCCTTTCGCGTAAATTGATTTGAATAAGAAAATCAGTCATTTGTCTTTGAGGATCAGGCATCAATCATAAAGTATTTTTACGTTTTTATATTAGTCTAACGATATTTTCAATATTCGTTAAAAGCACTATAAAGAAACATAGCATAAATTTTCAAGAATGCTATATCTTTCATAATCAATAATCAAATCAAAGCAAATAATGTAGTAATAATTACATCTCAATTTGTAATAAATTGAAATTAAATATATAAGTGGAGTGTAAAAAAGTTTGAACTCGAAACAAAACAAAAGTTTGAAAATTATCTTTTTGTGTGAGTGCTCTTTAAAAACAAGAATAGATATATATATGGTGATCGATGAAATGAATTAGCTATATAAAAAGAGTGTGATATTTATATGAAATATATATATAGGGAGTATTATATAGTTACATTAATGATTGTTAATACCGTGGGAATACCATGTATCGAAAACTTTGTGCTAATAAGAGATTAACTTATGTCCACTAACTATGCGTGGATAGAAATAGAAGTTAATCTCTAATAAGAAAATAGGCATATTTTGTTGTACGGCATTTTGTTTCTAGAAACAAAAGAACAAAGAAGTTTTTAGAAGTTTGAAAAGTAAACGGCCAACACGTTAATTATTATTACTAAATGGAGTAATAAATATGATGTGTTTGGTGTGTGGCAATCGTAGAAATATATTATCTTAATCATGTACTTGTAGGGAGGAAATTTTTTTCTTGCTATTTAAAAATTTCAAGAAAAATATTTTTTACAATTTTTTTACATATTATATATATATATATATATATATATATATATATATAAGTTACGTATTAACTAGTTATAAATCTTTAATTGTATGCTTAGTTTTTGTTGTATTCATAAACTTTAAGTTTGAATCTGTTTCTAAGCGAAGGTAAAAGTATTGGAGGGTGGGAAGAAGACAATTAACGTGAAATGACATTTATGAATCTATTTATGGTATTTCTCGTTACTTTTTAAATAATAAGAAAATTGAAATAGGCATGATTTGAACATAGGTGTTTTTTTTTCTTCTTCTTCTAAGAAACTTAAATTGTTCCATTGCATATTTTATTTTTGGTTTAATTTAGGGGTTAAGTAAGATGGGAGAATTTTGACCTATAACATATTTTCTATGTAACAAACGTGTGAATAACCCAAATATGATAATATTTTACTCCATATTTTAAGCTCCAATGTTATTGTAAATATTAAAATAATGACAACAAAATCACTCAACAATTAAGTATTTGGTCAAAGAATTAATATGCACCTATTATACATAATTTCAATATATTAATCAAGCGGCACTTAATTAATTATCTCATAAATATATCTCCAACTTGGATAAAACGAGTTTAATTAATATTTTGCATTCTAGAAAATTGTCTTTTCTAAGTAATTACCTAACTTATTATAGTCTAATTTAATTAATTAATCATAGATGATATATTTTTTAATAGGTAATTAATATATACATGATGGGGTAGCTTCATGTAAGGTTCATGGACAGTTTGATGTTTAATTAAATTAAATTAATTTGTTGTTTACCATTAGGGCATAACGTGTATATCATGTTAATCATTGATTAACAAAAAAACTGTTTTTTTGTACTTAAACTCCTATGATTAGGGCACTCATGTGATTAGAATAGCACTATTTGGTCTTGTCATATTTGATGCCTGGTACCAGTTTCAATATCGAATTAATTAAGATTTTACAGAATTCAAAATCGAAATATCTAATAAAGAATTAGTCATAGACGGATTTAAATTTTTTACCAAGGGGTGCATGTAGTGTCTAGGATTTTGAACTTAAAATCTCAAGGTAAATTTTGAATTTCTAAATCTCTGAATCAACCTCCAATATTGTGTTTAGGAAATTCAAAATCTATATATATATATATACATGGGGAAAAGGACAAATATATCCCCGAACTATCGTAAATGGTATGCAGATACCCTTCGTCATACTATTGGAACATTGATGCCCCTGTCGTCTAAAAACTAGAACATATATGCCCTTCACTCTAACGGAAGACTAAATAAAGACACGTGGCGCAATCTTATCCGTCGATCTGATATTTAATAAATATCGGGTCAGCGAATAAGATTATGACACGTGTATGTCCGTTAGGATAAAGAGTATATATGCTCTAATTTTTGGACAACAGGGGTACCAATGTCCCAAAAATATGACGAAGTATCTGCATACCATTTACGATAGTTCGGGGGTATATTTGTCATTTTTCCCTATATACATTAAAAAATATCATATATACAATATAATTTTTTTACCGAGTAAATTCGAGTGAACAACCTTACCCCTCTAAATCCCCCTGCTTTAGTAAGGTTGATGTTATTATCACATGAAATTTCCCTATTGACAATAATACAATGTCCCAACCCATAAATTCCAGTGGGCAAAAGGAATTAATTAAGTGTATACTTCTTCCTCTCTTTTATCATGAAAAAATTGACATAATTCCAAACATCATAAATCCTTTAATTTCAGTGGG
The DNA here is from genome assembly GCF_019186545.1 of Solanum stenotomum. Taxonomy (NCBI): domain Eukaryota; kingdom Viridiplantae; phylum Streptophyta; class Magnoliopsida; order Solanales; family Solanaceae; genus Solanum; species Solanum stenotomum. Next base: position 2,408,388 of record NC_064292.1, read on the forward strand.
CAAATGGAATTTAATTGTGGATTTATGATATGTTTGAAATCATTTTATGACTTGTTTTCTTTTCTCCACTCGATATTCAACATTGATTAATTCAAATTCACGTCAGAAAGTCTTATTCGAAAACTAAAGTGCTCAATTTCCAAGACTAGAACCCGATCCAAAACTTCTAATTAAAAATGAAAGAGTACTTACGAGAAACTTCTATATCTGTCAAATTGCATCCATTAAAGAAGTCAAAAACAACTTCTTTGCAAAAACTCTTTAGTATCATTACAGTATATGCTAACAAAACTTTCCATCTAATGAATAACAGTATAAAGCTAATGTAGATTGAGATAACTGTTACACAAACCAAACATGCATTAAACTTACTACACCTTGCGAGCCAACGTCCTCTGCTTTGTCGCGAATTGTACTACTTTTTCCTCTACTGGAAGGCCTTTCTTTCGTCTCACAGAATCCATGAGTTTTCTTGCTATACTCTGTGGCACACTGGCACCATCCCCGAATTCTTCTTTCTCCTCCTCGGTCCTAGGTACAAAGAAAGGATCCTCTGGAAGGGCTTCCCAGTGGCTGAGAACGAGTAGTGCACTTGCAGCTCCAGAAGTCTTTCTCCTCAACTCATCGGAGAATCCAAAGCTTTCTGCAACTGGCACATAAGCGTGTACAGTGAACAAGGAAGAACCTTCCTGCATTTCTTCGTTTACCACATGGGCACGCCTACGATTAAGAACTGTATAAGTGTTGCCCAACTGGTCATGTGGGGTGTTCAGCTCACAAAAGTACATGGCTTCAACAAGTCGAGGTTTTCTCTGGAGAACAGCAGCCCTGCAGGCATCCTTAACAACAGTCATCACCTGTCCAGGGAAGAGCCCGTACTGTTCTGGCTGTGGAATAGGTGTGTCACTATCATTTGGTTGCGTAGCTAATGGAGATATGGAAGCTTCGATAACAAATGCCAAACCCCACATTGGCTCATCACACAAAGGGCCAGATGCTGTAGCTAACTGGAATCCAGATAATATACTGCTTTCAAGATTCTCAGCTTCTCGTAGAAGGGTCGGATCCACACAGGTTGATGATTCTGGTGATGCACTGCTATCATCATTGTCATCCGTAAAGCCCAATTTTTTCGATACATAGGGGGGACCCTTTATAAGAACAGAAACATCGTCGCTCTTTCCTTTCACATCTGGAGTGAGGAGGATGTTGGGACCGACCTGTCTAGGCCCTAAAGCCCAGATCCTCTTCAAGAATTTTTGCCATGTTTTCTTACATTTATCAATCCTATCCTTTTCTGTATCAGCAAATCCAGTAGAAAAGTCGCTCTCCACAGCATCTATTAGGCGTTTCTTGAATGCTTCAATTGGATTCTCATCTTCTACAATGTTACCTCTGAGAGTTTCCGAGCTTCTACAAGCCTGTAGAGATTTTCCTCCAATGATGTCTTCAAGCAACTCAAAACTTTCATCAAGCAGCTTCGTCAATGCAGTTGGAAGCTTCATAACACGCACTCGAACAACACATCTTCCATTTGGAGTTTCTTTCTCCAAATAATCAGAGCTGCGGCTCAATAGCTTCAAATTTTCTAAGGGATTAGCAGTATCTCCTTCGATGGTCTCTTTGAAAGATACAAGGGGCGCAGAGACTAACAAGTTTATCTTTGCAAATCTCTCCTTTAAATCTTTAATGCATCTCTCCAGGTGCACTTCACCTGCTGCAGCAAGAACATGTTCGCCCCTAGCAGAAATAGAAACCTCAACAAAAGGGTCCGCTCTGTTTAGCAGCCTCAAACCTTTAATAAGTGCACCCATGTCAGCAGGATCAGAAGGTTCAATTGCAACTTTAAGCATGGGTGAAACTTGGAAAGTCATACTTGATAAAGGCCAACAATTTAACGTAGATGAAAGAGTCGCACTCTTCAATATATGCTGGGCAAGCCCTCGGATAGCTATGACATTACCAGCCTTTGCTGATGCCACAGGTTTCAACCCTTGACCCATCATCAAATACAAAGACTGCAACTCGGCTTCTTGCACATGCTTCTGCATTGATTCTTCCTTTAGTGGATCATACAATGCTGTAAGCACGAAAATTTTCTGTCCTGCATGAAGAACCCCACTAAAGATCCTGGCAAATGCAAGGAAACATTCATCAGAGTCACCATTTCCGCTGTCATCCATAATCTCTCCACGCGGAAGCATTTTTGATGGAATAGCAAACATCTTAGAAACAAAAACAACACAAGGTGCATCAGGGCTAGAATCACAGGACTCCACAGATTTCCTGACAAGTTCGGCTTCAGAAAGCACATCAGGGTTCGCACCCATATCTAAGAGTGCTCTCTTTGGAAGCAGCCGAGATATACGGAAAGACTGAGCAGATATAGGATCAGGCATGTGTTTGACAGCCATAGACAATATGGTATCGGACAATGGAAGCCAACGACTCATAATAGATTGAAGCACAGATTTAGGATCCTTGTTTTGAAGTTCGCGGGGAGGTATAGCCAAATTGAAAGACTTTATAACTTTCTCAAGCATCCCCTTGTCACCATCAGCTTCCACAGCAGCTTGATAAACCTGCCAAAGTGGCTCAAGAACAAATTGCACAAACATGGGCCTAGCCTTACTTCCACTACTAATTCCCTTCTTACCTACAATCATCTTAGTCTTGGCGTTAAAATACCGAGGTCCCCATAATGCCTTCTGCAAGGCAGCCGAACTTGCACCAAGTTTCGAAGCATAAAACTCAGCAAAATCACTAATACTGAAGCCCCATCCATCTAATGCACATACAAACGCGACATTCCCCTTCTGGGGTTGGAAGGTATCCTCTTCGTCCTCCTCTAAGAATTCTAGATCTGGATTTTCATCTTCCACTAGTCCAGACGGGGCAGAGAGCAGAGAATCAACATCTGACAAATACTTTTCAGACTTATAGGCACTCACTATACTATTAACCTCATGAACAATCCTCTGCAAGCGAGTATACGCCTCCAGCGGAGTCAATCTCAATTCAACAATCAACCTATCAATCTTATTCAAAACCAGACACGGGGTAAGCTTCTCAATCCACGCCTGACGCAAAACTGCATGAGTCTGAATGTGAACACCCTCCACAGCATCCACTAATACCAATGCACCATCACTCAAACGGGCTGCAGTTGAAACTTCACTACAGAAGTCCATATGACCAGGAGAATCTATAAGATTAATCGAATGTTCCTTATATTTAAGACCTATAGAAGAACTCTTCATAGTTATCGCCCTCCTCTGCTCCTCATCTAAATAATCCATAAACCTAAGCTTACCCGCTTGCTTCGGATGGAGTACACCACCACCAGATGAAGCAATCAGATGGTCAGCCAATGTCGTCTTCCCATGATCCACATGAGCAAGAATACATATGTTCCGAATCTTCTCACCATCAGAATCCCCCATTTTTTTTAATCTCTTCAACTAATAAAAATACTTCTACCGATCACACCACTCTTCCCCTTACACGGCAAAGTAATTAAACAAACTTCTCAATAACCTACTTACAAAATTTCCAAGAAACCAAAAAAAACTATGCACCCAAATATAAATAACTGTGCACCGACCCTTTTTCAGAAATACTATTTCAGTTTAAATAAGCTAAAGTTCCTGACTTTTTTCACACACGAGAGAAACCCAGTTGGGAAAAAATCAAAACTTTGAAGAAACGGGATTAAAATTTCAATTGGGTTGATTGTAATAGCAACCCACCGTCGCAATAATTGAAATTTAAACGAATTAAGCAAGAATTGAACTCACCGAGACAAACCCAGTTGGGAAAAAGCAACAATTTGAAGAAAAAGGGATTGGATTTCTGTCAGGTTCTTTTCTATGAAGGATTGGAGAAAGTCGAAAAAGAATGGTTATGGGGTTAGAGATAATATTGCTATGATTATCCTGTGTAGCTCCAACAAACATGACTAATTGCAAAAATGTATTTGTAAATCGAGGGAAGAAGTTGAAAATCTCTATAATTTTAAAGGGTTTGTGGATACGACGGCTATGGTAAAAATGGAGGAAAATTAGGGTTTCAACTTTCAAAGACAAACTAGAATAAAATAGGGAAAAATGTCTCAAAAATACTTTAACTTCGATCGAAATTGCTGTTACGATATCAAACTTTATGGAAGACCTTTTATCCCAGCACTATTTAATAGTGTATTTTAAAGGTTAAAATACATTATTAAATAGTACAAGGGTAAAATGTCATTTCCAAAGTTTGATATCGTAACAGCAATTTTTACTAAAGTTGAAGTATTTTTCAGACTTTTTTCCCTAGTTACCAACTTTTTTTTATTTAAAGAAGAATAATAGACTTTAAAACATTGTAACTATCAAAAACCACTAAACACGTGATAAAAATCGATTAAAATTTGATTTATTGGTTATCGAGTTGTAGATATGCTAAATCGTTATAAAATTATTAAGATATTTATTTACCGGTTATATTGATTGTTATCGATTTAACTATTAAGATTTGACACAAAAAAAATCATTGAAAATTACTTAGAAATAAGAAACAAGGTGACAAAACCAAATCAACCCTACATTATTTTGCTCAAAAGCAAACAGTAAGACATTGTAGAATAATAGAGAGTATGAGATAGTCAAATATAAAAGTATGAAACTAAACTCTAAGTCAAGAAATATATATCAAATGGTATAAATATAATTATTTAATTTATTATGGGATTATTAGTTAATCCGTTAAGAACCAATAATTTAACAATAAAATAAATTAAAATTGTTACCGAAACTACTAAACCAATAACCCATTAGATAAACCAATAACATTTTTTCGATTCAAATTATCAATTTTAAATAGCCCTAAGATTGATCGACAGATGATCGAGCTCGATTCATTCTTTGATCAATTTATTTAAAAAATTTAATCAACACACTCTTTTTTATCAAATAAACTAATCAAGCTTAACTAATTTCTCGAAATAGTTATTTTATTTTTTAATAAAATCAACCAAGCACGATCGATATAAAATTATTAGTTCTATATTTGTATTTGACAATTCAACCTATCATACAACACAAGTGATAAGTTGAAACCACGCAATATTATAAATAGTTTACCACTTTACCTTTGTCTTTAGATCATCTAGTTGATGGTTGTTAGATCGCAGAAGGTGATATTGTTGAACAAGGTGGCTCAGAGGTAAGACTGACAAAACGTTACTTAGGCTCCCAAAGTGTTATTTTTGTGTATTTTTTTAGTAAAATCGAAACAAAATCAAATAGTATCGGGTTTTCAAAATTTAAAACCAAACCAATTACCAAACCAGATTTCAATTTTTTCAAATAGGTTTGGTTCAGGTTGCAACTCGGTTTGGTTTTTAAATCATAACTATGAACAACTCTAGATACATCTATCAAAGATATATACTAGATACATGTATTTCTGAAATATAGATACATAAGGAGAGAGGAGAGGGGAGACCAAGAGAGGTCACGAGCGGAAGAGTCAGTGTCTCAAATACATGCGATCACACTAGACACGTTCATTCATTATATCATATACATTTTGAAATACAAATACATGGTGAGAGAGGTGAGAGGCGAAAGAGTTGGTGTATCCCAGTATATGTGAATCACGCTTGAATATACGATATTTTAGGGCAAATTACATCTAATTTGACTCGCGTATATCTGATATACATGTATCTAAGTGTGTCTGATAAGTATATATATAAGTAAATATGATATAAAAGATATTTTCAAAAATTAAAGTAAAAACACGTAATAAGGTCCTGAACTAGTGAATTTGTATTGTTTTCTTTTTTAAAGGAATAAACTTTAAAATGGATGGTAACTACCAAAAACTACTACTAAACACACAACAAAAAATGATTGAAAAAAACTTGTTGATTTTCGAACCGATTGAAATATGATATTTTATTAAATAGAAACCATTAATAATTACAATAATCACTCCCATCAAAATACGAAGAGTCAACCGAGTTCAACATCTAAACGCACAACATATATCAGTAATATTTTATTGAACGGAATTTAAATAAATATTTTACTCACACTTGACTCTACTCCTGTTGGATAGACATGTTATAGTACTCGTGATATTTGTGCTTCTCTTTGCACTCATCTTTTATTGAATTAGCATCTATATTGCTTAGACTCTTAAATTATTGATGGCTCGTGTCAGATTTTTTAAATATAATGTATTTTTGAGAGAATTCAAAATGGCAATGGGACATTTTTTTTCATGCTTTTTTTGGGCTATAGTTGTGTCCACAAATTGTCAAACAACAATTTTATAGTGCTAGCTTGTTGTCTCCAAGCTCAGAAATCTTGAACACAAAGGTCATATTTAAGATCAGTCATGAATCTACATAATTCATTTTGCTTTAAGTTAGATCAGTCTTATTCCAAATAAGAGTGAGTATATATCGAGTTAGCATACTGAAATCAAAATTTTCAATACGTAAGTGTTGATATTTTTGTATTTGATGTGCATTTTAATAAAGTTTTGGGTATTCAGTGTTGGCCTAAAATGTAATATTGCACCTCATTATCTCAAAATCATAGATACGCCTCTAAATTTACTCAAACACATGTATTATTTCTCGAAAACACTAGATATATTTTTCTTTCATTTTAAGCAAGAAAGAATTTTAAAACTTCTCTTTATTTTCTACTGGACTAGTGCGAGTATTACTCTTATTTAGAAGTGAGAGTTGGAAAGGACCAACATTGCATTAATACTCTTGTACAACATGCATACAATTTTGTACATTAACTATTCACTGCATTAATTAGTTGTACAATGTGCAAAAACAATTGTACATTAATAGAAGGACTAACACCAAGGACTAACATTGCAATTATTATTATTACTCATTAGTCCTTATTAGAATTATTATTATTACTCATTAGTCCTTATTAGAATTATTATTATTACTCATTTGGCTTCATCTACTTCTACTTTTTCTACACATATTTTTCTTTAATAAAATAATTATTGCCTCCATTTTTTTNTTATATATCCAGTTATCATACTGAAATTAAAATTTTCAATACTTTAGTGTTGATATTTTTGTATTTGATGTGCATTTTAATAAAGTTTTGGGTATTCAGTGTTGGCCTAAAATGTAATATTGCACCTCATCATCTCGAAATCATAAATACGTCTCTAAATTTACTCAAACACATGTGTTATTTCTCGAAAACACTAGATATATTTTTTATTCATTTTAAGCGAGAAAGAGTTTTAAAACTTCTCTTTATTTTCTACTTGACTAGTGTGAGTATAGACTATAGTCAATAGGAATTTTGAATTGACATTTTCTCCGGTAACTCTTTTAGTTAAGGAATCACTTTTTCTTTTGTCCTCTTTTTTTTTTATTCTGATAACTTTTGTCTCATCAAATATTCTCAAACACGTGGGAATTTGAATGGTATTTAGTAGGATAAAAATAATAATTTTGAAATAAAATTAATATTAACTTTTATTTTATATTTATTCCACTATTTTTCTATAAATAATAGAGTTACTATTTCATATACAATAATTACATTAGCAAAATTTATTAATAAAATATCTTTATTTATCCAATCGTACGTGAAAAACGTTGCTTAATTACGTAGATATAACTTAGGGACAACTTTAGTTTTGCTGATGTAAAATGGTATCTGACACATTGTAATCAATTTGACGTACCTTTATTGTTATTGTTATTGTGATTTTCCGATGCAAATTTAATTTGACACAAACTACTAAATAAAAATTAATTAAATTACTTTTAAAAAATATATATAATAACTAATAAAGGACGGAGAGAGAAATAATCAAATGAAAAAAAAGCTTATATTTATACAAAATAAGATCACATATGTTTTAAGAGTCTCTCCCAATTTCATATAAAATGTTGTATAAATTATATATATAAACTATATAATTATAAATCTTTAATAGCAAAAAAAAATCATTTCTCGTAGATAATATTTGCTCTTCCTTTTACGAGAGGATTTATCGAAAATAATTTCTAATTTATTATTTTTCTCGATCTCACTTGCGGAATTAATGTGTAATTAAATATTGTACCTGAACTTGATGACTTGAATTGGAACTATAACTGCACTGAGATTTTCAGTTTCAGTTGAATTATGCCTTATTTGATTTTCAGCTGACGATACTGACTTTTTTTTTTCTCATCAGTCCTTGAATTAGTTGCTATTTCCATAACAGGCCGTTTCCGGTGAACCTCCGTCATGATCATCTCCGTCGTCGGAATAATCCTTGTTGTTGTTGTTGTTGTTGTTCCGTTTGAGCTCCTGCCAAATCCAGATCTCCTTTTCGAATTCGGCCGTTTCCGATAATCCTCCGTCATGATTATCGCCGTCGCCGGTTACATCGGAACAATCCTTATCGACGTGGATATAGTAATCACCGGGAGAATCATTGATGTTGTTGTTGTTCTTCTAATTCCTTTTGAGATGAACTCCTTCCAAATCCAGCGCCATCGTAAAATCGGTGCCACATCTCCGTTTCAAATTCGGCCGTTTCCGATGATCCTCTGTTTACGTTACCGCCGCCATCGAAATAATCCTTATCATCATCGGTGTAGTAAACACCAGGAGAATTATTGATGTTGTTTTTCTTCCTCAAAACCTTCTTCCGCTTCTTATTCCTCCATGCTTTCCGGCAAAGTCCCGTCGGAACTTTGTACAGAGCAAGTAGGAGAAAGTGCAGCACTGTGCACGGACAACAACAACATACCATCGCACACTCCGCCGCCGTCCCTCCGGCCACTTCTCCTATCCTCTTATGCTGATTTCCGCCTCCGCTTCGTTTCTCATCCTCCTTCGTCGTCATCGCCGTCGCCGTCCTCGATAGTTCCTTACTCTCATTCACCGCCGATGACTCCACCACGATATTCTGCCCAGTCATCGCCGTTAAACTCCGATGAATCACACACACAAAAATCGCTGGCCGATCATTACCAAATTCACACTAAAAATGCTCTTCGTAAACAAGTAGGAGAGAAATTGGTATACTTGCTAAGGATTTTTTATTTGTTTTTATTTTTTATTTTTTTGAGATTATATGAATTTGAAATACTACTACTACTAATTTTATGGTGAATATAAAATATAGAATTGCTTACTGTATTTATTTGTTTATTTTATGGGCTGATATTTTTTGAAATTGGGTATTTCTTAATTTTGAACTTGGATTATTGTAATTACTAATTAATTTTTTTTTTTTTTAAATTGACTATAAATAGGAGAGCAGAGAAGAAAACAAAGAAATGATGAGTGAATTGTAATATTGTTTATTATTATTATTATTATTATTATTAGAAACAAAATTTAATCGGTCATTATCTTTACCTACAATATCGAGACATCAAGGTGTATTTTGATAAAACAGAGTAATAATTGAAATAGGTAAAGAAAATAAATGATAATCACATATATATATATATAATAAAAGAGAACCCTAGGCCTGCCTATGTGGCGCGATCACAAACAAGGATTCCCTTTTTAATCTATTTATTTTCAAAACTAGCATTCCCCTTTCATGAAAAAGTTGTGACTTTAATGAAAAATTATGACTTTTATGAAAAATTGTGACTTATATGAAAAGTTGTATCTATGAAGAGTTGCGACTTTTATGAAAAGTTGTGTCTTTTATGAAAGGTTATGACCTTTTCGAAAGGTTGTAACTTTTCCGAAGAGTTGTGACATTTTCGATAAGGCACAATAAATATTTGTTCACACTACCCTTTGTTGTCTAGTTATAAATAGAGGGATTTCCTCTTATATTAAAACAACGAAAATTTTGAACTTCTTCTTCTTCTTCTGCACAATTAAATATTCATGAACAAATTTTTCCTTTCTGTTTCATCCTATTGTTATCGATCCTGGTATTTTTTTTTACAGTTATTAATTTATGTTTATGTTATTAATTGATGTTTTTGAATACATGTTTTAATCTTTGTTCTTTATGTTTCTGCAAAATTATTGCTATAAGTATTTGTTAGTACAAATTAAATAACACACATTAATTGAGTATTCACGCAAATTTTTTCTACTGAAATTGTTGAAGGTACGTAAAAAAAATTCCTTAAAGATTTATACTACCATCTCTTGAAGACAAAATTCAAATTTGGTATGCCATTGTAAGGATAGAAAGACCTTAAAAGCTTTATCGCACCTTGATGTGCGAAGTGAACCAGGAAAAGAAGACAAGAATTACGGTTGATGTTCATTTGAATCCCCAAAAATATCAAGTAATAACACTTCCTGGGCAAAAAGATAAATTATAAAATCAAATTAAAGATAATTGATTGAAGGATAAATGATAGATATTATAATTATCACCCTCCTTTACATTATTAATGTTTATTACTACGTAATCTTGTATGAAAGATAATATAGTATTTTAGTTTTAATGACTCATAAGTTTTAAGTATTATTTTATAAATTCTGTGATATTAAATTCTCGCGCGAAGTGAAATAATTTTACTAGTTAAGATATAAAACTCGAAAAAGCAAATAGATTAGATATGTTTTTTTTATCATTAAATCTTGTGTAATTGATGCTTTCTTGGAACCTTTAATATATATCCTTCATGATCTTTTTGCCGTCCAAATAGAGTCTAATAATATACCTAATCATAGTTATCTTTACTACAACAACAAAAAATTAAAGGGTTGACCAAAAGAACCATTTTATATGACATACAAAAATGGTGAAGGTTATTTGTATAGTTTGTTTATATCAAATTAATTAATACATGATATAAATTAATTTATACACTTCTATTATCAAAATTGTTTTTTATTAAAAACAGAAGAGGTTCAATATTTACAAGAGAATAAGTTCAAAAGTAGCCCAATCAGAAAAAGAAAAAAGAAACAAATAATCAAAAGAAAAAAAAAAAGAAAAGGAAAGGTCACAAAGCTTCGGACCATTTCCAATAAATCGAACCTTCGATGACTCCAAGTTGCTCCATGGTCGGGAGAAATCGACATCTCCGATGAAAGTTGCGGTGAGAAGAGGATAGAAGATAGTTCAAACACCTCCAATGTATAAACTATTGGATTGATTGATGTAAATCTATCTTATGCAAGTAAGTACTTCATTATTTTAATTTATGTGACTTACAAAAATAATATCATAAATACATAAAAACTCCCCTGAACTTGGCACGAAAACTTACTTTAGTACTTAAACTTTACGGGTAATTATTTATTCCCCTTAGCTCATTTCGCGTGAATTTAATATCATCCTAACGGATGACGTGGCAAAAAAAGAAAAGATTTTTTTTTTAAAGCGCGTTAAGTTATTTTTTTTAAAAAGTAATGGTCCCACTTTATATATAATGGAAAAAAAAAAGAAGAAACCCACCCACCCCATTCTTCCTCTTCTTCAAACCCCCCACGCCGCTTTCTCAAAACTCCACCTACCTCATCTACCTGCTTGTCTTTTCTTCCTCAAACTCCCCACCACCCTATCCCCACCCCACCCCACCCCATCCTCTTTCTCCTTCTTCAAACTCTACATTCAAAGTACATTTTCTCGTTAAACACNCACATTCAAGACCCACATAATTTTTTTTACTCTTTACTTTGGAGATTTGATTTTTTAAAAAAAGTTATGATTTTTTTTTTGAAAAATAAAGACTTGGGCATAAAAGAAGATGAGGTTTTGTCAACCGATCTATAATGTTAATGGTTGGCAATGGCGATTTAAGCAATGGATAGAGAAAGTTTTTTTTTTTAAAAAAAAATCACTACAAATAAATGTGTTTTTTCTTGAATTAGTTAAGAATTAGACTTTGATTAGTATATAAAAATAAAAAAAATGAAGAACACCGACAATCGACATGGCAGTAAATGACGTTGAGTATTGAAAAAAAATCACTGCTAATGAATTCAATATTTCTTAAACTAATTAAGAACTAAAGATTAACTAGTATTTAAATATTCTGAAAAGGAAAGAAAGAAATGAATTTAAAAAATCAAAAATCAAATTTTAGAGAATTTCCAATGTGGCTATGATGTGGCGCTTATGTGGTTCTAATGACGTAGCGTGTGTGTAATACACTTGCCAACTTGAGACTGATATTATATTTTTAGGGTGGTATTAATTCACTTCAAATATGTTAAGGAGGGTAAATAATTACCCGTAAAGTTTAAGTATTAAAGTAAGTTTTCGTGTTAAATTCAGGGTTTTTTTTTTATGTATTTTCCCTAAATCAAGTGATATCACATAAATTAAAATGAAGAAAATATTAATTATAATTAATAACTTGGAAAAGGAGTAAAGTGCATAGTGCCAATTCAATGAATTTCTACATTCTGAAATCAAACATGATACCTTTACTTAAGGGGAGGAGGATCTCATGCCATCACCATTAGCAGCCCATTGACAAAAACTACACACCAAACAAATGATGGATTATTTTCATACGGAGGAGATTAGTAATGGAGTCAGAAATTTTTTTAAAAAAATTATAAAAAAATTACACAAATATATTAGAATGTCAAACTTAGAATTTGGTGTCTAAAGTATTTTTTTTAACCTTCTTTTGTCTCTCTACTAAAGTCTTCCTTCTATCAAGGAAATTTGATTTGAAATTTATAGCTAATTGATCAAAATAATTGTTTTGTCCTCTTTATGTGGTGTAATTTTTTGATGAAGGAGATTCAATTGAATCTCTTGCCTCCCTATAGCTTTGCTAGTGATGGATCAGAGTGTGTTTGATATGACGAAAGTATTTGATAATTAGTGCATTTTAATATTAAAATATTAAAGTGCTTGATATTTGGTGTCATTAATCTTTGTAACTTTTGTAACCACAAATTAAAGACGTGTTCTCCTTATTATCTTCTACTAATTGTCCCGCTATACCTCAAATAACTATCCACATTCTTGTCATTTATTTGTTGAAGAAATCATACACATATTGTTGTTTTCTTCCTTGTGTTGTAATAGATAAAAAAAAATATGAGAAGTGTGTTGAAGATGAAGGAAATTGATGATTGGAACATGTCAAAGGAACGTGTCCAAAGAAGTTGACTGACGTGTTTACTGCTGTAGAGTTGGAGTCACACTAGAACTAGACTACTAAATCCTAACTTATGTACGACTAAGCTAATGTATCGTGTATGGAGCTAAAGTCTACTAGGATAGTGTATTTTAGTTATAGTAGTAATACTACTCATATAAATAATATATTTGTACTGAAGTAGGACTCCTAGTGTAGCTAGTATAGGACTCTTTTCCTAAGGAGCATGTACTCAACAACTTCAATCATCAATACACCCCTTGATTCTCTATACTTTACGTGAGATTTCTACAAAGTGCATTAGAAGTATTATATTGTGTTTATATTTTGAGAATTGTATAGTGAAAGAGAGAGTTGAAACAAAAAAAAAGTTGTTCAAAGTCTTCAACTTATTCATGATAGAAAAAAGAGTAATTAATTTTATATTGAAGGAAGGTGTTCTTTTTGTAGAATTTTAGACTTTTCAACTAATCCAAAGTTGTTTGAGTTATATGATAATGATGTTGGAATATATTCTGGAGGGGACAAGTCGAGAGCTATAGTGCTAATTAGTGTAGATTATACCACATTGAGCTTGAATATCCTTAAAAAATTGAGATTTAAACGTCTTAGTCTGAATATTTTTATTTATTTTATCTTCAATTATAATTTGTGATATATTCACCAACATTTTAACATTTTTGTCCGAAGGCTTAGGATTATTTATAAAAAGAAACTTAGATGCTTGAACTAGTGCACCATAATTGAACCTATCTATATTTTACCTCAAATATTTTATAACTTTGATTTAAATAAATTTACTCTTCGTATTAATAAATAAAATTTCTACAACAATATCTAAGGTAATATATTACACACAAATGACTAACAATTTTTTAACTAGAATCCATTTTTAATTTTATAAATAATACTCCCTCCGTCCCTTTTTAGTTGTCCACTTTAGAAATGGCACACAGATTAAGGCAACAATGATTAGCACAGTGAAGTTGCAATTTTACCCTTATGACAACTTTTCACTTCAAAATTACAACCACTTATTTGAATTAAAGTGAAATAAATTGGAGGGAAACAACATACACTTTTACAATTTTCAAGAAGTGTAAATAAGGGTATAATAGGGAAAAATTTGTTGTCCTTTCTTTATTTGTCAAAATGGACAACTAAATAGGGACAACCAAAAAAGGAAATATGGACAAGTAAATAGGGACGGAGGGAGTAATATTACTATCTGAGATTAATTTAAAAAATTATATTATTTAAGAATGTCACCTCAAATACATCTTACAGCTAACTTCTTATCGTTTGAATGAGGTTTGAGAGAGAGAAAAAAAAAATGTTGCAAGAACAAATTATCCTATACTTATTGACGTTTCAGAGACAAAAATAATATTATAAAAACAAAAGTAGTTTAAATATATTTTATGCTGCTAATTGAGTTTTTACTGACTGCAGTTTGCAGCTAGTTGTCTGTTGCTAGTTGAGCTTTTACTGACGGCATCTAGTTGATCTTTTGAGATTTTTTTGCGGACAATAAGTGAATGTGTGTATCATACTAATGAATATACCTTGATATTTAGTCTTAAACTTTAATAAAATTGAGTTTAATACATACTCCCTCCGTCCACAATTATTTGGCAGGTATATTAAAAATAGATATCCAAGATTAATTGTCAATTTAAACAATCAAGAAATAATTAATCACCTTTTTCCAATTCTGCCCTTAATGATAGTGTAGTTCAATTGAAAAATTATGTATACTTTTGATATTCTTGGTATAATAGGGTTATATTAGTCAAATTACACCTTCTATTAAATTTTCCTTGAGGGGTATGCATAACCTTACCCTGACAAACAATTGTGGACGGAGGGAGTACATCTTTCTAATATATCTTTTCTACTTTCTAACAATTTTTATTGAATTCCATTTATATTACTCATTATTATGATAGTTTAATTTGTATATATTATTTTCTCAAACATGACAGTCGGCTGTCTACGAAATCATTTACCATTTAATTTTTGTTCGATTGTTAAAGAGTAAAAATTAAAAATTAATCCATTGAAAGGGGGTAAAAATCAACTATTTTTATTTGAAGGACCAATGACTTGCACCTTAAACT
Source organism: Solanum stenotomum (assembly GCF_019186545.1). Classification (NCBI taxonomy): domain Eukaryota; kingdom Viridiplantae; phylum Streptophyta; class Magnoliopsida; order Solanales; family Solanaceae; genus Solanum; species Solanum stenotomum. The sequence continues at coordinate 2,423,592 of NC_064292.1, forward strand.
TCAAAGAAAACTGCCATAAATTGCATTTCATTATTGCCATTTTGTAGGCAAACAAACATCAAAAATCTCATAGTCAAAAACTACCTAGAGCACAAAAATTTCAAGTCACCAGATACAACTTGAACACTGTCCACAGATTCTTATTGCCAATAACAAAACGTTTGTGTTTGGCGCTATAACAAGCAAATCCAGATTTTTGTTTCTTCAAATCTCGTACAGGAAGCAAAAATTAAGATTGTCCTTCAACTTTGTTCTGCCACCATTCCATGAACTTAACCTGTGAAGCCATTGTATCCATCCTGTATAGCTGCAGCCAGTGATTGGCAACTTCCTGTCCGAATGTCCAGCCAAAGACGGCGCCAGCTCCAAGGGACAATGCAGTACCTATGAAATGCAATGACATTAAGCAACCAAATCAACCAACTTAATGTTCAAGGCTCTTGTCAAATTCCTGGTTCTTAGGAAACGATCAATATGCTATACCCCTTTCTCTCGTTGCCATTCGCAAATTATATTCGGGAAAATAACTCAACAGACATTTTCATGCATGGTTGATTGGGAAGCCACTCTACCTCTGAGGTAGGGGTAAGGACTGCGAATACTCTACCCTCCCCAGACCCCACTTTGTGACTACACTAGGTATGTTGTTGGTTGATTGGGAAGCCATTGAATCAAGCAAAGATGACACTCACTGAAATTGATCAAAATACAACATTTTAAATCCTAATGAATGAGCTAGTAAACAGTCAATTCTGATCATGAGGTATAAATGTATATGCATAAACAATAAGGGACGTCAAATCTTCACGAGTCTGAATCATCCGATCATGGACATAGATGAGAGGAAACCAATTAATAAAGCAAGAGTGGACATTGCAACATTATAAGATCCTATCCCCAGAGCTTCAGGTTCTCGGTTGTAGTAGCATTCTCGCGGTTTAAATTGGAAAAACACATGAGTACCTTTCTTTCGTGGGGAGGGGAGGATGGAGGGAGGGGAGTCGTTGTCAAAAACGTAGCATACCATGCAGACTCCTTGAGTACTTCCATGTAACTCCTGCAGTTGAAACAGCTCCAAGTAGACCTCCTACAGCACCAAACTTTGCTGCTTCCCTAGCAGTCTTCAGCTGGAAAGAATAGTATTAAAAAGCTCATGAGCTCCACTTACGAAAAGGAAAAAATAGAGGAACATAATGGTTACAGGGGATACTGAAAGGAAACAACATCAGCAGGGCTCTAGGGACAGATAAAAAAAGAAGGAAAATAAAGCACATGTGCAACTTGTTAGCGTTAAGAAAGCAATATCACGATTCACGAGTAAAATTAGGCATGTCCTTGTGTGAACTCAGGCAAATAGACAATCCGAGAGAAAAACAAGTAGATGCTCTCATTATGCCCAAATAAGTGATAGAGACCAGACTAGTTAAATAATCTTTCTAGAATTTAGCAAACCAAATGGATGGTAAAAATGAAGACATTGCACCATTAACTCCAAACATAAATTTTGGAGTGGAAGGAACAAGATGAAGCAGTAAGCATCTGTTGTAGATTAATAAATGTCATTCTTTTCGTACAGGACGGGGTAGGATACACAAATATGAGGGAATCCTCATACATACAGTGTCAGCTATCAAGAAACATTCTTTCTTTTATTTATTTATTTTGATAGAGCAAAAGAAATGTCTTTCTAAGAAACGGTAATTGCCCCGCTATATCATATTCTATCTCCTCTCCTTGTCATCTGTACTTGGAACAAGTGCAGTGAGACAAAGGATAGAAATTTTTGCTTGCCTGATTATAAAAAGAAAGAGAAATTGAATAAGAATCATTAACTAAAAATTCATTCAACTATTAAAGAGAGAGAATTCCATCACTCTTTCCTGCATTCTTCTGAATGACACAAAAGAAAGGAAATATCTCTCATTGCTTCCATGTCGCTCAATCTCTTTTCCATGTTGCCTTCCACATTTCCTTTTTCGTTCGCAATGGAAAGCCTTTTCCAATTAGGAAAGATAAGGTTTTAATAAAGCATAAAGTCATTTTTTAATAAAGTGAATGAAGCATGTAGCCATTCCTACTGCAACCATTTTATTTATTACGCTCGGGATCGATATGTGAAGCACAACCCCAAAATATACTAATAGTTTATACAGTGCCTTCATATATTACAAGGTTTCTCCAATAATTAACTCCCAATAAACTCTTTCTCCTTGATTAAAAAGAATTCCCTAAAATTTCAGGCTATTGAAGAATCAGCTTTAAAGATCACAAAACACAGAAATCAAGAGCCAAAAGATACAAAACCAACAAATGTCTTAAACATATGGATAGCTTAGATCCCCCAAGAAATATGAAGGATTAAAATTGACCACCATGGCATGGTACAGGCAATAAAAGTTGTCCTACACCAGTAGGTAACCGGAACAAAAGAAAGCAAAGTTTACATAGTAAATTTAGCAGAAAATGTGAATGCAACAGAGCCAAGTTAATCATCGCGTAACAAATCGATTCAAGAACAATCATGATACAGTTATTTAATCATAGGAAAATGCATTTCAAAGATTCAATAAATGCATATTAAGTTCAAACGTGGACAGAATGGATAAATCGCAATTCTAGAGAATGAAAAGAAATACTTTTGTTACTTAAGCAATTAAAGGAAGTCTAATCAAACACCAAAGACCCCAATGTTGCCAAAATCAAACAAGCAGCCAATAGTAATGGAGGCACTCTATGCATAACAACATCCTAAAGCAAGTTCTCTTCGTCGAACGATATTACAGCCCTAAGTTTCTGTCCTAAAATTTTGCTAAGCAACAAAAGAGCTCAAAGGGACAGTGACTAAAGAACTCCATTTTCTCCAAAAATTTACCCGCCCCAAGAAAAGATGTTAAAACAACAGCAAACAGATATAGACAGAGAACTATATTGCCATATACCCAAGAAACGAGCACAACGCATTGACTCAATCTAAAATCAAAGAGCATCTACCAATCTAAAAGCTAAAAGGGCATAACAACAGAAACAAATGGATCAAAAATATAGCCAAATCAATGAAAACACAGGTACGGAAAAACCCAAATTACTGTAAATGCACATAAATTTAGAAAAAAAAGAGAGAAAACAATCGGAAATGAACGGACTTCCTGAACTTAATCAATGAACTCCTCAACATCAGCTTCAACACACATACAGAGAAAAGCTCAAAATATGTATACAGACAGAAAATAATAGCTAAATAAATGAAAACCCAAATAGGGGAAACATCCAAATAACTGTAGATGCACATAAACTATTTAGCAAAAAGATAGAACAAATCAGAAATGAAAGCATACAATTAGTCCATAAACTGGGTCAGAAAGCAATAAACTCATCGACTTCAAATCAAAATCAACACACAAAGCTAAAAGGGCATAAAGATATAAACGTATAGATCAAAACAACAGCTAAATCAATGAAAACCCAGATAGGAAAACACCCAAATAACTGTAAATGCACATAAAAAACATACAGATCAAAACAATAGCCAAATCAATGAAAACCCAGATAGGGAAAACACCCAAATAACATAAAAAATTAGAAAAAAGAGATATTTATCCCAAATTGGAAATGAATGCATACCGTTGGTCCATGAACTGGCTCAGAAGCAATGAACTCCTCCACATCAGCTTCAGACCACGACGGTAATGGCTTGTCGCGTTTGATGAACCTTGAATAGTTGTCCAAGAAGGAGAATCTCTCACCCCAAAACTCCTTGTATCCTTCCCAGTGTCTCCTTAAGAAAGACTTGGATACAGAGTCTTCTTCGGCCATGGCTTTAGTTGTTCTTTTGGCCTAATTGTTAAATTCTCTCTTTATAAGTGTTCATAAGTTTTTTTTTTTTCAGTGTTCAGAATTAAAGCCCGATTAAATCTAAATTCGTGTCGAAACGTCTTACATTGATAAGTCGTCACAAGTTATTTTTATTAAATCTACTTTTTTTTGGTATATAAATAAAAATTATAGTGTAAGTACACAATCAACAAGTATAAAGAGATTGATATATTATTCAATTTTAAAGAGATATAGATTCACGTGAGGAGTTAATTAAAAGGATTGTAGTTCGCTCTTTAAAGTTTGTGCGATATTATTTTGGATGAATTTGGAGTTAACGGAAATAACAATGTTAATAGATGATAGTTATAGTTCGTCCATAAATGAGCAAACTGGTCCATTTTGATGTGTGTTTTTAGAGAGCGTCCCTTTTGGTGTTTAGGGTTTAAAAGGTGTTTGTTTTGGTGCCGGACTCTTAACACAAATCATGACTCTCTTTTTTTTGAATCATGACATCTTGATTAAGTTGATTGTAAATTATCTGTTTGAACTACTTGTGAGTTACTTGTAAGATGTATATTTGAGTTTGTGAATATATTTTTAAGAATTAAAACTCGTTACGAAGTGTTATAGCGATATACTTAAATCATGTTCTCTTTTAACGTGCAAATTTCATCTCTAATTTGTTCACACTTCTTTAGATGCCTACATAACTTGCAACAATTTTTGGGTACGCCACTATTGAACCTTTATTTTAGATAGATGCTACAAACAAGTCCAAGTAAATGAGTCTTTTTCAAAAGAGAGGTAATTGATGTTATAGCGATATGCATAAATCGTGTTTCATTTTTCATCTCTGATTTGTCCACACTTCTTTAAATAACGACTTAGCTTACAACAAGTTTTGTGTACGCCACTATCAAACCTTTATTTAAAATAAATGCTACAAACAACTCTAAGTAAAATGAGTCTTTTCCAAAAGCAAAAGCTCAAGAGTTCATTCTAGTTGATAAACTGAAATGAAAGACATCAGAACACTTCCCATCCAAAGCTTCCCATCCCTCTCCTCTACCTCGCTAACAGCTCTTACGACTTTCCCTTGTCGATCTTCCAATATCTGCAACAGCTTGCCCTCGGGGCTGTACTTCACGACGACTGCAGTGAACCTGCCACCAATGTGGATGAGGTATTGGAGCTTTGCAGAGATAGGAAGCTTCAGCAAGAATTGACGGAGTTGAGGGTATATGGCGTTTATGTAACTGTAAATGGTACGACGACAGTGGATTGCTACCCAAAACTCGTTTCTTTCGTTTGCTCTTACATTGTCTGGATATCCTGGGAGGATTGCTATTACCTCTGATGTACCAACTTTCTCACCTTTCAGCCAGTACTTTCGTAACCTACAACAAAGTAAAATATTTCATTTGTCAATACTAGTAAGAAATAATGTCATAGGAACTATCTAATTGAATGTACACTTTAACGGTTTTAAGGCAATTCAACATAAAGGAGATGCTTTACAACAACAACATAACCAGTGTAATTCCACAAGTAGAGTTTGGGGAGGATTGAGATAAGTATACGCACACCCTACCCCTATCTTGGGAGGTAGAGAGGTAGTTTCCGATAGACCCTCAGGGCTCAAGGAAAGGCATTTCAAAGCAGTGAGGAATAAAGGAGATGTTTTAAGAAAAGAAAATAGAGAAATGAATGCAGATATCTCAGAACATGTATTATAAAAGCTGAAACTCCGTAATAATTCTACGTCTATCATTGTTCCATACTGTGGATAGTATTTGTGTCTGTATCTCCGAGGCAGATTGTAATGCACATGCACATATATAGACAATAGTAACAGTGCATAAACCAGGGTTGAATTTCAAGTTATTGTAGCCACTTTTTGCATTATCAATACAATTTCGTGCCACGCACCTTACCCCTACCTTGAGAGGTAGAGAGGTTGTTTCCGATAGACACTTGACTCAAGGAAAAGCATATCAAAGCAGAGTGGTAAATAACTGGATCATAATACTATAGACATCTTGATTGCAAAAGGCAAGAACGTCACCTGCCCTTGGAACCTTCGCAAAATATAAAGAAGGAACCATCCTTGCTTAGTGACAGACCATTTGGGAATTGAAGGTTGCGAATAAGAACAGTAGTTTCTTTCGTCCTAGGATTGTATTTGAGAACCTTCCCACTATCTTCTGCTGAGAAAACCAGCTGTATAAAATTCCTGAAAAGGAAACAGTGTGAGTTGCACAATTTTAACCGAATGAAGCACAATAAATTCTGTATTGAAGATGATCTAGTAAAAATTGCAATAAACTTTTAAGATTACACAGAATTTTGGAGCCTAAATGCAGACAATTCAGAAATCATGCCAAATGAACCACAAGTGTTGACGCAAACTTAGCTAAGAACAAAATATTATAAACAAAGAATCCATAAAGATGTTACAACTAGTGGAGATTAAGGCTTAGTCATTGTTAAGCTTACAATAGAATTGGATTTTTTAGAGTCTCTTAACTTTAGAAAACCGCTAATTTCCCTTAAAAAACAAGATTCCTAGTATTGGAATGAAATGACCTCGAATAAAGCATAATATATACATCTGTGTTTGTAGAAAATCCATATAGTCGACCTAATTAGTTTAGGATTAAGGTTTGTTGATTGATAAGAAGTATTTCTTTTGTCGTCCATTTTTTGGCACTACTAAGAATGTAACACCAAGACTTAAAGGATAGTATGAAGTGGTTGTTAGACCAATTTGTTGTACGGGGTTGAGTGTTAGCCATTCAAGAACTCACACGTCCAACAAATGAAAGTAGCGGAAATGAGATGCTTAGATGGATGTGTGGGCCTACTACGAGAGACAAGATTAGGAAGGAGGATATATGAACAAGGTGGGTGTGACCTCAGTGGCGACAAGATGCGGGAAGCGAGGTTGAGATGGTTTCGGGCAAATGAAGAGGAGGAGCACAGACGCCCCAGTGAGGAAGTGCAAAAGGATGGCAATGATAGGCCTAAGGAGAAGTAGAGGTAGACCGAGGAAGAATTGGGAGAGGTGGTTAGACAAGATAACACACCTTTAATTCACAGGGGACATGACCTAGACGGGAGAGCAGTCGAATCAATATGCTAATAGAAAAGCAATTGTTCAGGGTCAAATTATGGTATGTAGTTAACCTACAAGTACACCAGTTTAACAAAACTCATTCTCCAGATCACATCATGATCGAATCGCACTCTTGAATTTATGCCAATCAACATGTTAAGAAATCTAGAGCACTAAAAGAAATGGCACATTCATGATCTACCTGCGTTGGTACTTTGTGCTGCTATCCGTAAAATAAACATTCCCTTCATCATCAACATCCAAGTCATTTGCAAATCCTATAGGTACCCCCTCAGCCTCAGTTGTCAAAGATTCTGCTAATCCACCTTCAGGGCCTACCTTCATCAACCCCAAATATGCATCTGCAATATATAAGTCACCTGTTCTTTTGTCAAACCGTAACCCCAAAGGCCTACCACAGATGTGCTCGTACTTCGTATAGCTCAACGGTGACGGTTTTGGATCACACAAGCCTGACCTGAAAATTCAGAAAACAGAAAATACACTTGAAATCTAAATCATATAGGGGGAAAGCAGTCTGAAAAACATGTAATCTAGTTTATACATCACAATTAAAGAAAATTTCTGACAATATGCATAGCAAGATGAAATTTGGACCGTAAGGCCTTGATCGTGGAGCAGAAATGTTATACTTTTACATGAATAATAGTATTTAATAAAAAAAGATAGCAAACATTTCAGGTTAAGGAAATTTATCGTCTAATTATAACTATAAGTAATAATGAAACAATAGCCGGTTTAAAAGTAAAGTAATGAAAAACAAAATAAGTGCTGCAAGCAGGACGTCATCATCTTTAACCTTTTAACATTCTTATTGATTATGATACTCCACAAGACCACAACAGTCCTAAAGGACTTAACAATAAAGAAGGAAACATGTTTATGTGACAGTGTCGCTTGTCTTCCTAAAGCAGAACAGTGAATTTTAGTAGAGTGAAGGCAATTGTTGAAATGTGATTCAATCTTGTACCTTCTTTAACCCCGTTCTCAACAATGCATAAGAACCGACATCATGGTCCACATTGAACTTTTTAAGTCTATTAATCAGGTAGGAATAGGTATGAACATTAACCAGTAATGCAATTTCCCGAAGGTGATGATTGAATTCTACACTGGTCAGACAGGTTTAAGCAATTGAACCACATGATTAGAGCTAGCATAGTATTGCTGCCACGATTAGCACGTGTTTCCAACTGTTCTAGTAGTCCATCAATCTTGAATAATAACATTTTAAATATTAGAGATGGCCTTAATAACATTTAGCATTATAACAACATTGAATCGCGCGATAAGCAAGTTGAAGAGCTCAACATATTTTGCACCTCAATTCAGGGCTTAAGCCACCTTTGACTACACCTCTTTTTTTTTCTTTCACAAGATCATTATAATGAGAACACAACACAACCAAATAGGGAAGTCCGGTGCACTAAAGCTCCCCGCTATGTGTAGGGTTCAAGGAAGGGCCAAACCATAAGGGTCTATTGTAGGCAGCCTTGCACTACATTTCTGCAAGAGGCTATTTCTACGGCTCGAAAACATAATAAATAGGCATAATCACAACAAACAAGAAATTTGAACCAACAACCATAACCCAAAGAGGGAAAGGGGAAAAACAACTCACCTATTAGCTGAGGTATAAGCAAAATCATTCCATTTCTCACCATCCCAAAACACAACTCTTCCATCAGCTATCCCTGTATAAGGTCCTCTACCCTGAGGATCAAAAGCAATACTTTCTGGCCCCTGAATTTGATCCAAGAACTTAATTTCAGATTTCTGAAGCAAATTCTGAGAATCTTTTTCAACTGGGATTTCAGACCAAGCTGGCATCTCAACCTTAAAAGACTCAAAATTTGGGAACTCAGAAATTGCACTATGCTTAAAAGGGTCCAACCCACAATACACTGCCAACACAAGGAACACACCACCAAATACTGAAGCTGGTCTCATTTTCTTGATAAAAATTGAAACTTTATGATAATGGGGTTTGAGTAAAGGGAAAATCTTGAAATTAGGTTGAAAATTTTGGAATTATAGTATACCCCAAAAGAAGAATTGTGAAAGAATGTTGGCTATCTAACAAGGTACAATGAAAAAATTTCTTGAAAAAATAATAGGGTGGTGTACTATTAGCTGAGCTAACTACCCACTCCTCAGCTGCCACTCTCCTAAAATTGAAATGTGGAGTTAAAGAGAGACAGACACCTTGTATGACATTGTGGGGAGTGGGGGAGGGGGAGTGGGGACCCATTAACACATTAGATTGTGAATTTTGATGTGAAGGAGTACTCCATTGAAATGGTGGATTTTCTCATGTACTTACCAGTCAGAATGACTCCAAAAGACTATTAAGTAGGTGTTTGGTCATGCAAAATCATATCACGATATGAAATTATGAGATGGCATGCGTTTGGATACGCAATTTCATATCACGAGATGGAATCCAATATTCTTTAAGGGTCCGTTTGATCATGCGATATGAAATCCTAATATGAAACGGGCCCTAAATAAGGATATAATGATAAATTTATCTAATTTCTTAAGGGACATGAAATTTTAAAATTGTGACACATAAATAGAAACGCAGAAAGTAACTATCATGTTCAAATGGAAATTCAGATAAGAGTATATAATTGATATTTTACCTATCAGAATGCACAAAAACTAAATGAATGATTTGGCCCATATAAGGCTATAGAAGGGATTGGGCCCTTAAAATTGTGGCTTGATTTGGGCCGGACTGTTGAATTCGGGCTGGCGGAATGTATATCGTTTAATGATCGTAATAGCCTTCACGGACCATTTGACAAAATATTTGGGGAAAGAACACTTGTACCCCAAAATGAGAAACTATTTACAAGTGACTACTCCTTACTTTCACACCTCATGTTTTTAAGTACTAATTCGCGATTACTACTTGATATCATCAAAGGATATATACATCCTTTGATGATATCAAAGAGGAAGAAATAGTGTTTCAGTGAAAACACTACTCAATTACTCATTGATATCATTAGGCAATCGGGAAACTTTGCTTCTAGAATGTCGTTTACACACAATTATTTATGACTTATTTCCTACTGCAAGTTTCAAAAGTACAAAAGTGTGTAAACTACATAAATGAGTCGTAGATTGTCTCGCACTAGTGTTTTCGCACAATAATTCAATCAAAGGTGATTCTATTACATGAAATAGCATCGGAACACTTATTATTTTCACTATCCAATAGTCAAATTGGTCTTAAGGTAAAGAATAATGACTTAGGCCTAAAAGATGTAGTTAATATATACAAATCAGAACCACATTTGTAATTCAAGTTGATTCGCCGGACCTTTTTAATTCCACCGATAAAATGAAACAAATTCCTTGATACATCATACTCAACTCGATATTACTAATCGAGCAAACAAATATTCTTTTTCATTCTTAAACTTCGTCAAACAAATAATTTCACATAAATTAGAACTAAAAGCATAACTATAATATCAAATGTTTTTCCTTTATTAAGCATTATATTGTGCACCAAATTAATTCCACCGATAAAATAAACAAATTCCTTGATACATCATATTCAACTCGATATTATTGATCGAGTGAACAAATATTCTTTTTTATTCTTAAACTTCATCAAACAAATAATGTGATCCAAATTAACAAATTGATATCAAACATCAAAAGTGTGAAATCAAAAAGAAAAAGTGATCTACAACAACTTTGGGCTCTTTGTCTTTGCAACTTAATTTTTGGCATGACAGACGAAGTAGGCATTTGGCCATGCGATACCATATCACGATATGGTATTGTGAGATGAAATCAGCGTTTGGACATGCGATTTTACGTTGATTCCATATCATGAGAGGTGATACCATATTCTCCAAAAACCATGATATGGAATTATATGGTGATTCCATATCATGATTTGAGCTATTTTAATACAATAATTGATCCATGAGTCTGTATTTTGTTAAAACAACCCCACATTTATATCTACTAACCATTTGTTTCATATGTAAATAAAATTTATAATCACATCATTACTTTTTAAAATTTGTTATTCTCACCGACATAAAATTTATTATTCTCACCAACATATAGTCACTTTAACTCACACCTCACGATTGTGAAATTTTTCAACATTCACTTGAAACAATTAACCGGCATGTTAAAATAATTGGCGAGGCAATTAGCAAGATGGCACCAACATTTATACAACCAAAAAATATGACTGGTGTACATTCCAAAATTCGACATAATACTCGATTTTGGCCTTGGTTTAAGGTAAAATTTCAATCACATTAATAAATTTATTTTATGGCCTTAATAAGTGCACATTTATATTTTATGTGTAAGTTATTAGTATTTAGTTACATATTTCCTATCAACTTTGTTTAAAGAGATAATATTTATTTTATGACTTTGCATTCTATAATGCTTCCAATTTATTTTATGTTCACTAAACTAATATTGATGTATTTTTTATTTGGTAGGATTGTGTTGCGATTGATGGAACATATATAGAAGGGGAGGTTCCTAAAGCCGTACAACAAGCATATCATAATCGCAAAGGAAGAACATCACAAAATGTCTTATGTGCTTGTGATTTTGATATGCGATTTACCTTTGTTGTTGTTGGTTGTGAAGGTACTGCACATGATAGTAAAATACTTAGAGAATGCACTTGTTGAACCAACGTCAAAATTTCCATTTCCGCCACATGGTAACTTTAAATTACATCCTTAGAATAAATATTATTTATTTACACAAAGTTGTCTCATTTACGTCACATATGCTTTTAGTAATTCTTTATAAAATGTTTTTTGGTAGATAAATATTATGTTGTTGATGTTGGTTTCCGAAACACAAAAGGATTTTTAGCTCCATACAAAGGACTACGATATCCTTTGCAAGATTACCGAGGGAGTGAAAGAGAGCCTCAAAATGCCAAAGAACTATTTAATTATAGGCATTCATCTCTGTGCAATGTGATTGAACGTACTTTTGGAGCTTGGAAAAATAGATTTAGAATACTGAAACAAGGCATGAACCATTATGGTATTGATACACAAATGAAAATTGTTATAGCTTGTGCAGTGTTACATAACTATTTGCGAGAATACCAAGTAGTGATGAAATATTTATGGTCTATGAACATGAAGATATAGCTGCGGAGGATATTGACCAACAAACCCAAAGTAACAATCTTCTCGATCACATGATCGAGAAATACAAGTTCAACGTGAGGAAATTGTCCGTACTATGTGGGAGGATTATATTAAAGGCTAGTACACTACAATTTATGTTCAAATTTTTTTATTAAATTAAAGTTAGATGAAACAATTACTTAAGTGGAGAACAAATAACTTTGTAATAATTTATTATGCGATTTTATAATTTTTTGTTTCTTTGATAAGATTGAATAAACAATTGGGGCTATTTTAATAGTTTTACAACTTATGGATTTTTATGTTTATGAGAAAATATACAACACAAAAATTTCATATCGCATGTCCAAACAAACCTTCAATTTTATCTCATAATTTCATATCATAATACAATATCGTATGGCCAAACGGGCCCTTAATAATGTGTAAATGAAAGTATTTTAGCCCTACCTCTACTGGCCAACAGCAACATCCACTACCTTCCAAAATACCAACTATAAGATTTGACATATCAGATTCTGCAACCTTTATATATTATTGCGCCCCTCCACCCCACCCCACCTATCTAGTCTAGTCATAAACATCAACTTGTTATCATGGAATTGAGAAAATAACGAAAAGTATTCTTTCCTTCTTAATTAGAGATTTTATGTTCAAATTTGCTTTAATGAACATTTTATCAGCTAGAAGATTGGATACACATGACACATTACGTGAAGCGATGTCATCTCGACACTTTTTTTCCTTCTTACTCAGAGATTTTATGTTCAAACTTGCTATAAAGAACATTTTATCAGCTAGAAGATCGGATATATACATATGACACATTACGTGAAGTGATGTCATCTCGACGCTAATTTTTGTAGATTTTTTAAAAATATATTCGTACATAAATAATATAAGAAAAGGAAATATTTGTAAAATAAATATAAATGCATAATATGTATTCTTCATGGTACAATGCAAATTAGTTATATAGGACGAGTGTGTTTATTTGTCACAAATTTAAATTTTTATTTGTATACACTCAAAATTGAAAAACATGACAATGTCATTTATGTATTATATATATATATATATATATATATATATATATATATATATATAAATAAATAATAAGCCACAATGCAACTATCATTGTAACTATCTTGTTAGCTTTCAACCAAAAGCTAACAAGATTTTTAGTTACATATTTATTATTTAGTTAAATAATAAATATGTCATTGTATGAGCTATTTATTACTCATTCCTTTTGAATTTGTTAATCTGATTTTGATCTGACACATAGTTTACGAAAGTAAATTAGATTTTGAGAAAAAATATTAAGTGATACTTCAAGTTGTCCCAGATTTTCAAAAAGACACCTTAACTTTGTGTGCTTCCTATTACCCCACAAAACATTCAAAATCACAATAAATACACATTTTTTACACAATATTTCCACTTTGGACAAAAATATCCTTTGAATGTGCAATTTCTTAAAAACAAAAAGTCGGACCCATTATTGATGTATTGAAGGATGCTTTGGTAATTTCCTATGATGAATTCGTTTTGTTTGTTTCTTTTAAATTTATTTTTACTATACTAAATAATTGTATAAAATATTATGAATCACGATAATTAATTACTTAAATATTTAAAAGATATAAAAATATATAAAAGATCTGATTGACTCTTCAAATTTTACCGGTGACACATAAATTGGGAAAAATGAAATAATATATATTATTTGAAAATTTCTTAGAAAGTACTATAAATTACAGTAATTAACAGCTAGAAATATTTCAAAGACAAAAAAAATTGATTGAATCTCAATTTTTTTTTAGTACAACATAAATTGAGAAAGAAGAAATGATCTCTATTATTTGAAAATGGCGTAAAAGTATTACAAATCATACAATAAGAATTAACAATTTCAAATTTTAAAAGACTTTAATGCTTTATACTTATTCTATTTCCACTTTGGACAAAAATATCCTCCCAATATGCATATTTTTTTAAACAACAAGTGGGACCCATTATTGATGTATTCAAGGATGCTTTGGTAATTTTCCTATGATGAATTCGTTTTGTTTGTTGTTTAATTTTTTTAAAAAAATTGTATAAAATATTATAAATCACAATAATTATTTACTTAAATATTCAAAAGATATAAAAATATGTAAAAGATCTGATTAACTCTTCAAATTTTATCGGTGACACATAAATTGGACAAATGAAATAATATATATTATTTGAAAATTACTTAGAAAGTACAATAATTTACAGTAATTAACAATAGAATATTTTAAACACAAAAAAAATTGATTGAATCTCGAAATTTTATTAGTAACACATAAATTGAGAAAGAAGAAATAACCTTTATTATTTCAAAATTGCGTAAAAGATATTACAAATCATACAACAATAATTAGCAATTTAGAATGTTAAAAGACATAAATATTGTTTTACCATAGTTAACAATAATTAAAAATTTAAACTATTTTAAATTAATATTAAAGTTTGATTAACTCTTTAATTTTGTCTTTGTCACATAAATTGGAACAAAAAATGATACATATTGGGCCCATGCTAGCACGGGCTCCAATGTCTAGTATATATATAAATGGCAATGTTAGTCAAGAAAGTTTTTCTTGATTCACTGACAAAACTAATCCATAGGTTCAAAATTCATTTTTTAAAACAAAAATAATACTACTCTAAAAAATAGTTTAAAGGCATTTTGAAAAATAAGGTGTTCTAAACAAAAATTAAAATCCTAATTACGACACCACTTAGGAAAAATGATGTGTACATGACCATTGAGCATTCAAATATGACTTTTTAATGTAAATTCAAATTAGCATGAATTCAGAAGAAAAGACAAAATTTGTTTGAAGAAAAAGGAAAATCAAAGAAAGGTAAAGTAAAAATATGTATAATATTATTTTCTTCGTCTCAAAATAAGTGTTATCTTAAAAAAAATATATAGTTTCAAAATAAATATCATCTTAAAAATTTAAAACAAAAAATTACCATGTTTATCCAAATTATAAATTTTCAAGAGAAACTATATACTATATTTATTAATATCATAATGAACGTAATTTTTGATAAAGCGACACTTAATTTAGGATGTAGGGAGTACTTATTTTGCTCTATTCACCAATCATAACTTATTCACTTTTTAAAAAAAGCAGCACAATTGTCTAAAAAGAGATCAATGTTGGTTAAAAGTATTTAAAAAAAAAAGAATTTAAACTAAAAAGAAAATATAAAGGTATAGCAACAGATTGATAATTGTGTCCAACTGACAAAAGTCAATTGACACTTTCTAGTACGTAGTCATTTCATTTGTTGAAAAAAAACCACAAAAATAATATATGTATATATTAATAATTTATTAAGTATTATTTATATTATTGTTTATTAATTCGTCAAATTAATATATAAAAACAAATTGTAAACCTAATAAATCAAATACATTACAATTTTTTTTTTAATTAAACCCAAAATTTTTAAGTTTTATATCCATCTCTACTACTAATTCCCCCTAAATTATAGAGAAGAGAAGATGTTATTTATTTATTTATTTATTCTTTTTTCATATGGACAAATGATTTAGGAGTTCGAATATATGAAATTTGTGGAGTTGCTTTTGGTAAGAATCAGTTCATTTCATTTCATATATATATATATATATATATATATTCCGTTTATATTTTTTACCTTATGTTTTTTATTAAGTATATTTTGAAGTTTTTTTTAGTGAAAAACTAATTTGTTTGGATGTGATTTGAAATTATGCTAATTTGAAGTTGAAAATTTGTTTGGATATATATTATTTGAATTTTTATAAGTTGCATTTTTTTTTCTTTGGAAACATGAAAATCCCACAATTTGTAAAATCTCTCAAACTTTCTCTACCTCTCATATATCCTTACCAAATGTGCCGATCATAACCCATAGACAAGGTACCAAAATATTCTAAGACCTCACATTAATAATTGATATATCTTCAAATTCCTTTTATATATAAATATTTGTGGTCAGAAACTTTCAAATAACACATAATTTGACAAAACTGTTAAGTAGTAACAATTTTTATTCATGTCGAGCATCAAATCTTTTTTTTTGTAAAATTTAAAGTGATAAATATTTTTTTTATTTCTTACAAAATATAAACCTATGAGCTAAATTTTATATATATATAAAAAATTGAAATCACCACTTGAAGTCAAATCCTACTCTCTTTTTTTGAAGAAGTTGAGATTTAAAATTGAAGTTAATTGTGCGCAAATTTCGTAAACACGTTGATTTCAACTCAAAACTTCAAATTAATCCTTCAAAATCTTATGGTCAAACAAATTATAAATACTAAAATAATGTACAAATTTCATAAATAAATATTGATCACAAATTAAAACTTCAAATTGACGCTCAAATCTTACGACCAAACATCCACTTAATTAACTTAAATCATAAAATGAATATCGAACACCAGCAAAATAAAGATTGGGAGGGGAGCGCGGGAGGGGGGAGCGCGGGAGGGGGGGGGGGATATGTTCCCAGCTAGTAAATTTGAGGAGAATGTTGGGAAGAAAACCTTTCGTTTAAAGCTGCTATATGTTTTTATTTGTGTTTTATTAGTGTTGGGTATATATATGTTTGGAAGTGGCATAAAAATTTGGGTTTTTTTTTTTACTTATACATGAAAATGACTTGTCTTGAACTGTTACTAACCCCCCCAACCAAATCTATGATATGAAATTTAAATTTTATTTTGATAAATTTTTTGGTTGGTCCAATTATCTAAATATCTAATATGACAAGAAAAATATGTTTTATTTAACTTTTTTTGATAAATTTTTTATATACACGATATACATATATTGTCCTACAGTTGATTTATGTCTAATATCTTGATTTGACAATACATACAACATTATTAGGTTCAATTTAATGTAGTTTTTTTTTTTTGTGAAAATCTATTCCCGATATATCATCCACCTATTTATCAAAATATTTGAATTTTGTGTTCATTGTAGTATACTATATATTTACCATGTGGCCATGTTTGTAAATTAGTCCCAAGTTATTTAAAGTGGAATTTTAGTGAGAATCTAAATTGTGTAGGGTAAAATTAAATTCACGAATAACTATTTTTTAATTCATGAAATAGCTAGAGTTTCGCTATAATAGTGACTATTTTTCAATAAATAAGATTGAAAAATGTCCTATGAACATTATTTCTATAAGTTAATTACATGTTGAAAAAAATATCATTTATCAAAGGCGTAAGATTTTATTTTTTTTCATTTAAGGTGACTGGATTAAAAATACATCGGTTAAATTATATCATATTTAAATTGTTTTATCATATTTTAAATTTTATCATATTAAATTGTTTTTATTTAAAAAATAATAATTTTAATATTTGAAATTATGTTTACTACTTAATTAACGTATATATTATGTATAAGTGGTCACAATAGTAGTAACTAAAATATTTTTAAAAATTTAAGCTCCCCGAATAATAATAATAACATTACATTAAATGGGAAAAGGAGTATAAAAAAGTCACAAGAGCAAGTTTATGTTAGTATTGAATAAAAACTTTGAAAATAGCTAGTTAGAAACACAACATTTAAATTAACCAAAATTAAGGCAAACAAAACGAAATGTGTCACATAAGGAGACTTTCACAACTCGAAAATAATATTAAGACGACGATTACAATAACAATAACAATAACAATCAGTATATTTTTATAAGTAGAATCTAAAGATCGAGGGTAATACATATCCAGATTTTACTCTATTTTAAAGAGATAGAAATATTATTTATAATAACCATCGATGAAAAAACAATATAAAGACATGCATATATTATATATATGAAAGTTTTTTTCCCCTCAAGATGCACTATTTGTTGCCCTCCAGCTTAAGTCCAAAGTGAATATGTGGAAAATGTGCCCACTGCAAAAATAGCAAATATACGTAAAAGATAAAATCTTGAAAAAGATATTTCTCTTTTTTAATTTCTTCTATTTTAGTGGCCATTCCTGTTTGTCCCTACCATAATTTTTCTTTTGTGGACAGTCTAAATATTCCACATGCAACAAGTTATTTTCATTTCTTCTATTATTGTTTTATTATTTGTCTGTCACAATGAGTTAATGGTTAAAAATATATTTAAATGATATAATATATAAATATGTCATTCAATTATTTTTCATTCTCATTTTCCATTCACACCTTGCTAAAATCTGGCCAACAATATATGTCTTTCAATTTTGGGTGTGCACAAGTAGACACAAATGTCCTATTTGACATAATACACGTATGACGCCATGTAGGATACAAAATTGTCATGTAGGATGGATGTGTCTAGTGGTTCAATTTTATACAAGTTTAAATGTCTACGTGTGCACACTCAAAGTTAAATTCTAGCTGCCAGTTGAAATCAAATTAAGAGTCATATTTATGTATTATGCATATTTAACTTATCATTTTTTGCCAGTTAATGATCAAACACGTACACGCCTGTTGTCGATTGGTTTCAAATATTTGACCAATTCAACATCAAAGTGTGTTTTAATACAAAGAACTTAAAGTGATAAATTTAGATAGGTAAAAGAAACAATGGATATATAATTGTGATATGAAAGCAAAAATTATAGTTCACGTGTGTTTAATTTTGATCATTGACTCTTGTATAATTAGTGTCAGTTGCGAAGTAAGATTTTCACCTAAGAAATCAAAGACATAAAAAAGTGAACGCTCGGCCATCCGACGACCGACGAGTCATCCATTTAAAAAGACTCTCCCAGCAGTCCCCCATACTTCACTCCTTATAGGTATCCATACTAATTCCCATTTTCATTGTGTAATGTCTATTAATAAGAAAAACGTTTTCCGCTGAAGATTTTTCTATTTTCACAATTTAAGCTCGAGACTTTTGATTAAAGGAGGACTTACATTTTTGGCAGCAGTGCTAAAAGCTTCACGATGGCTAATTTCAGGATTGGTGGCCTTTATCCTTTGGATCTCTTCCCTATACACATTCAAAACATAAATAATATAGCTCAAAAAATATGCGATTAATACTTTAAATGTACTGAGTATGTGAGACATGCATATTACATACAAATAATGAACCAATAAATATAGATGAATTGCAAATTAGGTGGCAAGAGAGGGGTAGCTAGATAGGGGTAAATCCACAATAAAAGTTCTCAAATTAGGTAGAACTCAGTACCTTTAGTCTCAAATTTCGTATTTTTGTTAAAATGTATTATAATCTATTAAAATCTCAGTAAATAAAATTCATAAACATAAAATTTTGAATTCACTTATATTACTCGAACGAATAAATTAACTTAACATTATAATATTACATGTATAATATTTGTCTTTTCAACCCCACCTCCCCCCTCCACCACCACCCCCAAGGAGAGAAAAACTTACTTGATGAATCGATTGTAGGCAGAAGGAACACGTTGTCTTTTTTCTGGTGCTGCATAGTTTGATATATGAAAAAAATTAGAGACGAATTTAAGATTTTGAGTTTATAAATTTTTAATTGTAGAAAAGATAATGTATTTTGTACTTATCTACGTACCTTTTAAGTTTATTTACTAACATAAATACAAGATTTTGATCAAAACTATTGATTTTTTCCAAATTCGTAAATAAAACTTTAGCTTAATTCGTTGTTGTTTAGAAGTGTTTTTTATTTATACGAGTCGAAAATTATACCAAATAAATATGTGATGGTCTAAATGTGTGGTCGTTTAGTTGCTAGTTAGAGTTATAAAGGTATTATAAATGTAAAAATTAATTATATAGGATTCAGTTATATTTTTATAAAATAATAGCCAAACACTATACTTGATGCGCTTGAATAATCACACCAAACATACTATATATTAACTATATATATTAATTTTAATAAATGAATTGGCATCTTCTTGACCAGCAACCAAAGGACCCTAATAATTATCATGTTATTGATGAGTTGGATACAAATGTTATGTCACAATCAACTTCAGTTGTCATAAGTGAAGAGGAAACTTCATGCAGTCCAAATATTATAGTCAATTATATCTCCTCCCTTTTCATACTATAAATCAAGGCGGATCTAGGGATGCAAAGATGTTTTATTCAATTTTTTCGATAAAAAATTATATTGTATATATAGAGAGTTTGAATTGTCTGAACATAAAAGTAGAGATTAGCTCAATGATTTAGGGGGTTTAAAATTTTCTTTGATATTTTAATTCAAACCTCAAATACTGTATTTTTATTTTCGAACCACCTTGATGAAAATTCTAAGTCAGACACTGAGTATACAAATTTTGTTTAAATTTTGTACATCAACAATGTAAATGCTATTTTATATTATTAGATCATCTAAAAAATATCTTCAAGTAAAACTACTTATAATATTGAATTTGTAATCTTATAAATAACTCAGATTATCTGCTACAATCGATAAATATATATATAACTTAAAGACATATATATAATACATAGATACAATCTTATAATTACATATTTAGACATCTTAACTTGATTTAAATTGACCTTGTAGCCGGTTGTAAGTTAATGACACTTTGGAAGGACATGTTGCAAACAACAATTCAACAAAATATTTAACTTATACACTAATAGTATAACTTAAATTTCAATATGTTGTACTTGTACCAGGTTAACTGTCTTATTTTTCAAGTTATAATTTGTTCGTTCCACTTATTATGAACGATTACATATAGTTAACGTGTAGTGATTTATTAAGAGAGAGAGAGAGCGCTTACGATAAATTGGAGGGATTCTAGGTTCAAATTCAGGAGAAACAATGGAAGAATATCTGTTGAACTTGGAGGAAGATGATGATGATGAAGAACCATAAGCTTTATAATTACTAGAATTATTTTCAACATTTGTGTACTGTTGCCTTTGCAGCTTCTGCCAGATAAAAAGAAAGAAAAAAAAATATTATTATGATCATAGAAATAATTAGTATAAAACACATTCTTATCCTCCACCAACAAAAAAAGTGATGGAATTTTTTTATTTTTTTTTTCACATGATTCTTTATTTTTTTACCACAAAATTAGGAAAAGGGGAAAAAAAAAAAGAGCACATGACCAAAGAGATTGTGAAATTACCCACAAAGTATCTTACATTTTTTTTCTTAGTTCTGACAAGAATTTATAATATTAAACATGTCATAATATTATGTGATTATCAAATCATAAATATTAGGGTTAAACTGGAAAGTTTAAACTCATATTATCTTTAAATATAAAAATTATGTGTTGTTTTCTAGAATAAACTGAAAAGAAAAGGATATAAGCGATGAATTGATCCTTTACGAATTATCTGGATATATCAATATTTGATTATATCCGATCCGAAGCAAACATTCATAGAACTAAGTATTTCGTGTTTGAGCACTAATAAAAAGTTATGAAAAATTTATGAATACTTGTTATAGTGCGTAAAAGATTGTACATGTTCTGTGCATATATAGTCGATATCACACAAAATGAAATAGAGAGAAAAATTAATGTATTTACTTACTTGTACATCTTGAAGGGGGAGAGGTTGAATTAAAGATCCAATATTAACAGAAAACATATTTGCACAATGCCCACACCTTACTGTCACTAAGGTTAACATGTTGCTGCATGGAACACTAACCTGATAATATATAGATTTTTTATATCATCATATTAAATTAATCGAAAAATCTCATATAACTATAGTAAATCTCGATTGTATAATGATTAAATAAAAGAATAATAACTAATTATAGTCATGAGAGTCCCAGCTGAATGATGAAAAATTATCATGTCTAATTTCCTTCGGATGAATCTATAAGAATTTACTTATTACTCTCTGTCACTTTTAAAGAGCGAAATTTCTTAACGTTTTTAATATATCAATATATATAACTTAAAATTCTTTTATCTTGTTCTAGACATAAATATATGCAAAAGATGATCCTCCTAAAAGGGCTAAATTTACCATTTGTGTAACCACTATAACAATTTGCAATTACTTAAAATTAAATAAACTAGTAGTAACAATTTATAAAACTAAACTATAGACTTCTTTCTAGTTTGACTAGTAGTAACCAGCACTATGTCTATGTGAAAACCCTTAATATTACATAAATTAAAATTTGAATCTGGATCTCTATATATAATTTAAGCTAGCAATTGACCAAAAATTTTGAAAGTAAGTTTTTAAAAATTTATCTTTCAAATATCTGTTTGTTCTAAAAAAATCATTAAAATTTGATATATATTCCGTAGAATTAGTTGAGGTGCGTGAAAGCTAGATCAGTTTTTGAGTTTTTGAAACTTCCACTCGGAAAACTATAAATTTTCAAAGTAAAATGCATATCCATATACAACTTCAAAAATCACAACTTCAAAAACTCAAATTTTTAAGACTCAACTTCAAATACAAGCTTTTTTGGCTAATCTTTTTTTTGTAGTCTTTTTTTTTTATTAGTATTCATCTGATGTTTAGTATAAACTTTGGAGTTCCAACTAATCAGAATTTGTGTGCATATGACCTCTTAAAAGGAGAATTGTTCCTTATTTTTATGTATTACGTAGAATTCGAGATATCTGATTAAAGATGAAGCATCGTATCTCTAATCATATCTCTTTAATTCCTTTCGTTTTGGTGCTACTGACTTTTTTTCTGACCATTGCTCAGTCACTAGAAAAGTGAGAAATTTAAAGAGATAACAAGGAAAATGACATGACTAGAACAGAAATCACAGTCCAATACAAGGAACTTGAAAACTTCTATAAATAAAAAAATATATAAATTAAAACAAAATTATATGATATACGAAGTACTTTTTTATATATCATATAATTCATTCAAACAAAGAACTACAATTCTATACATGATTTTTTTAAAAATAAAATAAATAATGAAGAGTAATAAAACAATACTTAATTGTTTCAAATTTCAATCATAATTATTTCTCTTGAAGAAATAGAAACAAGATTAATGATATCTCAAGAATTGGGAAAAAAAGAAAAACATATTTTTAATTTTATTTTTTTAGTTGATTATCCAGTGGGCAAATGTGTTAAAATGTGTGAACAGAAAACCCCACCATTTTTTATTTTTTCTCTTTTTCATTTTTGAAGGTAAGAGATCTAATGACACCAAAATTAGTTGTACAATAATTTGTGAAATTTTGGAATAAAGAAGAAGAACAATAGTTTGAATCATAGCAATTCTCTCTCTTTTTTTTTTTTTTACTCATTTGAAGTTAAATTTTCTAAGATTTTCCAAACAAATGAAAACTCTAAAAAAAAAAAAAAAACCAACAACCCCTTTTTTGTCCCAAGTGAAATCTAGTAAAAATTAACATAGAATATCAAAGAAAGATTATAAATCCAACCAAATACATCCTTTTTACCCTATAATTCATAAAAGAAGAGTATTTCATCTCAATAAGATTATGTTTGAAGAATTTCATCCATATTTACTTCACTTTAAACCTAAAAAAGACATATATTCTCTATCAAAAACATATTATTCTTTAATTTTAATAATAATAATCTATGATCATACTCATTATTAAAATCAAAATATGCCCTTGTTGTATTTTTATTTTTTTACTAACATGCATATTTTTTTTAAAAAATAAACTTCAAAAGGTTTAAAAACCCTAGTAATTATATATATTATCATATGCACAATAAGAAATTAAAATTCAAACAAGTTTGAAGAAGGATTCAGAAGTATTTACCACTAGAATAGTGTTGCAAAAATTACACTGCAAGTAACAAAGGCGTTCTGAGGAAGATGAAGAAGAAAAAGTCATGTCGAATGACATTTTATATTTATAATTATTTTTTTAGGTTTTTGACCTATAGAACATGGATCAAAGGGGAAGAGTGAAGAAGAAATATATATATATATATATATATATATATAGTTATGTATATATATGAAGTAAGTTTGTATATAATTGAAGCAAAAGGATTGTAAGGAAGAAAAAAAAAGATGCTCAAAAGAGAAAATATATAAAGTGTAAAGGGAATTAAGAAAAAGCCTATTCAAAGGGTAAAGATAATATTTGGTTTCAATTAAAAAGATAGAACACAAAGAGAGATGAGCAGATGGATGGGATGGTGGGGGTGGGGATGGGGTGTTTGAGGGGTGGGGGTGGGGGTGGGGTGAGAGAATTAGTGGGGGTATGGTTTTGTATACTAGTGTTCTATTACAACTTGAGAGTGAGGTCTTGTTTGTTTTTTATTGAATATGTTGATCGACGGTGGTGATACATAACGGTGGTGGTGATGGTTGTGACAGTACCTAGCTAGCTAGCTAGTGGTGATGACTAATAGTAATAACTTATAGTGGTGGCTAATCAATGATGACATTAGCAGTGACGAATGATGATTGTGGTAGATAATAGTGATATATTTAATGATAGTGGTAATGATTGATAGTGTTGATTGACGATATATGGTAGCAGTAATGATTGATAGTGTTGGTTGGCGATATATGATGATGGTTGATAGTGGCGGTGGTTAATTGATGATGATATTAGCAGTGACGAATGATGATTGTGGTGGATAATAGTGATAATGATTGATAGTGTTGAGTGATAGCTAGTGGTAATAATTGATAGTGTGGGTTGGAGATATATGGTGATAGCTGATGATGGTGAATATATATATAGTAACTGATAATCATCGTGTTAATAATGATTATAAATGGTGATCATGAAAATTAATCGATTATATTGTGATTAACACGGATAATAGTTATGATCGAAGATAGTGAATATTGGTGATAAGTGATAATGGGAAGAACAACGGCATAATAGTAGTTGATAATAGTGACGACAGTGACAATAGTAGTGGTTAGTGTGCTGAAAGTAAATTGAGTAATGATGAAATATCATATGTGCGTAAAGTTATAATGGATAACATATTAATGATAATAATAATTTGTTATAAAATCTTAATTATTTAAATATATTCAGGCTTAATGAGTGGATATAAAACTTCTTAAAAATGCATTTGATAATTGAAATTTAAGTGATTAAAAACATAATTAATGATTGAGAGTTGAATAATGAAATATTAAAGTTTCATTAATCAATAAATATGCAAAACACGTGTTTTACATCCATTAATTTGGTGCAAACACTTTATGTAAATAATTCTTTTATTACATGAATTTAAATAGAGTAGCATTATCAATGATGATTTACATTAGTTGATCTTAATTTGTTTGAAATTAAGACGAAATTATTATTATGTACAAGCATAGTACAATTAATCCAATGGAGTGATTAGGAAAATGAAAAAAAAAAAAGAGAAAGAAGCCAAACACCTTTCTTTAGATTTAAATTTTAGTGTCATGAAATAACCAAGAAAAAAAAAGAAATTAAAGGTTTATCCTTTATAATATTCCATGGGTAGTAATAAGCTTCAAATCCTAATTAATACTGTAATTAACGAAACAACGATGAAATTATACAAGGTCACAATTCATCCAACACAATCGTTAGAGGTGAACAAGAATTGAAGATAAATAGTAGGCAAGTGAAATATTTGTCAATGATTAAGATATTTAGTCGAGAGAATTTTTTCCTATTTTGGGTAATTTTAACATTTATCTAATACGAATAGTAAAAAAGACGACATATCTAACATATATAATCCAATTCAAGCTCTTCCAAACAAGCAAGAAATAAGTGATCAAAACTTTCTCTTAAGCGTTTGACATGCGATTAGCTTAAAACACATGTCTATCGTGGTATAAAATAAAATAAAATATATAAAAAGGGAAATAGAGGGACTTTAAAGTTTAAAAGATGGAGTTTGGAGGTGAATTTGAAGGGCCCCAGGGTATGGTGGATACATGTGATTTCTTTGGTGACGGAAGTGAATTCAAGATTTAAAATTTATAAAATTTTAAATGACCTCAAACTAATATATACTAATAATTCAGTTTATAATTAAATATTATTAATACATATCTATAATATGAGCTAAAGCTATTAGGTTTACGTAAACTCTAGATTAGGTAAACATATGTATATATACTTATTAAAGATGGACGTCATTGAAACACTCTTTATCAAAAAAATTATACAACATATACAAAAAGGAACTAGTAAACCCCACATTCTGTTAATTTAAATTAATCAAATTTAATAAAAGGAAACTAGTAAACCCCACATTCAGTGAATTTAAATTAATCAGATTAATAATATCGGGTACCATATGGTTATTAAAGGGGGGTGGGTGGGATTATTGAATGAATGAGTGGGTGGGAGTCATGTAGTAGTAATTAATAAGTGACCTTTCTTTGGTCTTATGTGAAAGCGGACTAGGGGGGCTATATAGAGATATTAATGTTTTGGAATGTTACAAATTAGGGTTTAAAAAAAAAAAACAATGAGCAAGAAAGTGATTTCTCAATGCTGGTTATATTCAACGGCGGAGTCAAAATTTAAAATTTATTAATTTAAAAAAATTAGTTTTTTTTTTGAGTTATTGAATTATAAATTAATAATTGTATATATAAAATAAGTTATTTAAAAGCAACTTAAAAGCATATTTTCTAGCAAAGGAATATTTAAAGGGGATTTTATGGGTTCACGTGAACCCATGCTCCCCTCTCTAGATTATATATAGTAATGTTATATTTTTAAAAAAAAAAAATAAAAATAGAAGTGTGAACCCACGTTAAAAGTAGCATATAGTAATACTATGAGAGGATTAAATTCTTTAAGAAATTAAACACAGTTCTTTTGTGGACTCGAAACTTAATTAATACATCATTATTTTATTTTAGTATATAGTGATAGCATGGATATATCGGTACGGATAATATATATTTTCATAACGTATCGAAATTTCTAATTAAGAACGAAGGATCTCTGATCTCATACATTTTATCATTACTATGTTGAAAATTAACCAATTGGTTATACATATGAGTCATGGAAGTTTGAGAAAATGAAATGTAAAGAGTTTCCTATTCTCTCCACCTCTCATTGTTAGGTGTGAGAGAGACTTGTCAAAATTAAGAATAAAGATCCAATAATTTCAAGAATGTAAAAGAAATCACAAGATTTAATTGTCATAGCATAAAATAGTAAAAATAAAATAGAAGGCTCAATTATATAGTCATGAGAGATTTGAAGATATTTTTTTTGGTTTCTCATTTGGTTCATGTGACGTTTATGGCAGACAACAAACCTAAAAAAAAAAAAAGAAAGGTGCACATTACACCTTTAGATGAATTTGATATCGAAATAAGATGAGAAATATAAAAATAAGTTCGGAATTGACTATTGTGATATTTTTAAGGGATTAAAACCAAGTGTATAAATTTGTGTGGGCTTAAAGCCAAATTGATAATACCTTAACAATTGAACCATAGTTGCTACAGATACTATTCCTCAATACGATGGTGGGGCGAATCTCAACGAGCACACTAAGTCCCAAGGTGGGATATATGGGACTCCCGGTCAAAACGCAATCCTCTGGAAAAGGGGTAATGCACATTACTTTTTAGGTGAATCCATATCACAACGGGAAAAGAAAGAGACATTATTAAAATAGGTTTAGAATGAACTGGTGAGACGCCTTTTAAGTTAAAACTAAAAGGATATATCTATGCAGGATCTAGGTCCAAAGCAGACAATATCTTTGACAGTTGAATCTGGATCATCCCAATTCCAGTTCTCACTTTAAGACTTATATAATCCAAACTTGTCTTAAAAAGTTGCTTGGCCAGAAAAATATTCTCAACTAAAGGCGACTTCATTTTAGAGCTCGTTCAAAAAGCTAAATTAGGAAATAGTACACACAATATTCTAAAGTTGTTGCATGATACGTTGCTTAATTCCCTCTAGATGTGTGTGTTATACAAACCTTTTTTAGTTAGTCTAGTTTGTTGATATTGAATTTAAATGTGTATTTTTAAAATTTAAATCAGACTCAAATATTCTTCAAATGAGATGGAGGAGAAGGGGATGAGAAAAAATATACATTATTAAGCAAAAATACATAGGTGGTGTTAGTACACATATTACATATATAGTATCATGAGTTCACTCACATTTTATGGGCTGGTATGATGTTTTTTTTTTTTTGTGTATCAATTAAATTGCATGTTTTTGGTTCATTTTTTAAAAAAGTAAAAAGTAAAAATAAAGGATTTTTATTCTTGCACTAATGAATTTTATTCAAGGTTGACAAATCATTATATCTTGAATCATGTGTTCTATTGAGGTATTAAAATCATATTTTTCAACTTAGTTATGTAGGTGTAATAGTGAGCAAGTGTTATTAAGCAAATTTAAAAAAAGGATAATTAGATGCACGATGTGTCCGCATTAATGCAGGATTTCGAGAAGAGGCGCATAAAAACAAGTGTAATAAATTAATTCTACACTTTTAACTCACTAGATTATAAGTCACACAATTTAAATGCGTAATCAATAGAGTGAATGAGATTTGATTGATCTTGAATGTAGTTGTCTATTCTATTAGAACACACTAGAAGTTGATGTTTTAACTATTAAGCAATTTTAAAAAGAAAATTTATTGGACAAAGTGTTTGTATTTATATGATATTCTGAAAGGTGTACGTTCTGTATTTTGCATTTTAGTTAAACTAGCATACCTTGCATATACACTAGCGAATAGTTTCACAATTTAAATTCATGATCTATATAAATCACATAATTTATTTTCATATTGTTCCTTCAAGATCCACTTCTTTATTTTGAGCAATCTACATAAAGATATTCTTTACCACAAAAATTCTAATGAAAACTTCAACTCTACAAATATGAGACTATGATTACACTACAAGACAAGACAAGAGTACAATAACAATATATTTAATACATTTTTATAAGTCGATTTGAAGAAATATAATAAATGAAGAATTTACTTTTATCTTTATGGGATAGAGATATTTATTTCATTTAATCTTCGATTCAAAATAATATTTTAAAAACATAATTATAAAAAAAGAAAATAACAGTAAAATAACAAAATACTACAACATAAATGAAGCAACAACCAACAAATAAAAATACACATTAAATAATAAGAGCCTACGCAACTATTAAATAATACTTCTACTAATTAAGAAAAAGAGAAAACTAGCCCCTACCTGCCCCACATAAAGTGCAACATTATTATATTACCTACTAACTTCTATCTTAATCATCCGTTTTCAGATATTTTTATTTAGGATAATGCTCTTCATAAATTAAAGTTATATCATATCATATCTAATTACCTTTTCTAATTCATACTACAACCAATCTCTCACACATTCTGATTGACACGTCTATGCACCTTCTCTTCACATGTTCAAATTATATCTGCTTCACTTTTCTCAACTTATCAATTACGGAGATTATACGTAACCTCATACCAATATAACTTCATTACTAATCATATATTTACTCTACTATAATCACACACGAATCTAATCATCTTTATCTATAGTCTATTCTTAACTAATCAGTATGTCGCACTGCGCATGCAATAATGTTGATCTAACTTAATTTAATGATACACAATTTTCAATCTACTTTTTAACCATGGGGCCCACCACCTCAACTGCCAAATCACTGCCGTTAAGTTTTAACAGAAAATCAAGATCTATAATCTTCTATTCTGTTCTCCAAAAACTATACACCAAAGTTTCGATTTTTATCGTAGAGCAAAAAAAATTCCAATTTACTTGAGATAAAGAAAGCATATATTCGATTATTAAAGTCAGAAGCAACAATGGGTCATCATCATCATCAGTTAACCGACCCACTTGTCACTCTTAGTAGTAGTAGTACTAGTTGTAAAAGTTTCTTCTTTTTCTTGTCTTTTTCTTGCAGAATTTGTCAATGGAACCTTTGATCTTCAAAATCAGGCTTCTTATTCTTGCTTGGGTGCATTTCAGATCTCGTTCAGGTAAACCCCATCTGCTCAAATCATGTGAAATTGTATTTGTTGAATGTGTTGTGGTAGTTTTTGAATGGAAGATTTTGTGTAATTGTGGGCTGTGGGGTGGAGTTTTTTGTTACCCTGAAGTTAAAATTTGAATTGGGTTGTAGTAAAGTTGTAATCTTTAGTGAATTTGATAGTGATCTTGATTTGTCTTTATATGCTGACTTAAGGTGTGTCAGCAGTAGAATTGGTTTTTTCTTTCTTTTGACTGTATTTGGGATTAGTGTTATGTAGTGATGGTTAATTGATTGGAAACAGCCTCTTTAGCCCACTGAGGTAGCGGTAAGGTCTGCGTATAGAGTATATCTTATCCTCCCTAGACCTAATTTGTGGAATTACAATGGATATGTTGGTGGTGATGGTGGTGGTGGTAGTGGTGTAGTGATGGTTAATTTCCTGAGAATGGGTGAAAGAAGTAGAATTTGTAAGGAACCTGAAGTTGAAGTTGATGTAAATTGAAGAAAAATGTTACTAACGAGGTTCTTGGATCGCAGATTGTGTGTATTTGCGTGGCAGTTTCTTGAAATTTGTTGTTGTGGGGTGGAGATTTTAATTACCCTGAAGTTGAATTTTGAAGGGGGTTGCAGTAAAGTTGTAATTTTGTGAATTGGTAATGATCTTGACTTGCCCGCTTTATGCTGACTAGATGTGTGTCAGCAGCAAATTAGTTTCTTCTTTCTGTTAACTGTACTTTGGATTAGTTTTATGTAGTGATGGTTAATTGCTTGAGAAGGGGTGAAAGAAGTAGAATTTGTAATGACCCTGAAGTTGATTTTGATGTTGTTACTAATGAGGTTCCTGGGTCACAGTCTTGCAGATTGTGCGTATTTTTGTGGTAGTTTCTTGAGGGGTGAGGCTTTTAAGTATCCTGAAGTTAAAATTCGAGGTGGGTCGCAGTAAAGTTGTAATTTTGTGAATTGATAGTGATCTTGACTTGTTGTTTTATGCTGACTAGATATGTGTCGGCAGCAGTATTAGTTTCTTCCTTCTTTTAACTGTATTTTGGATTAGTGTTATGTAGTGATGGTTAATTGCTTGAGAATGGTGACCCTGAAGTTGAAGTTGATGTGAATTGTGAACCAAAGAAAATTGTACTATTTTTGTGAATTAGAAAGTTTTGTCCTTGTCTTTTTGTGCTGATTGGAGAAGGGTGAGTAGCATTCTCACTTCTCAGTGAGTTTTACTTATAGTTTCTCTTTTGCAACACTGACATTGCCAATTGGTGATGGAAAAAAAAGGGAAGGGAAAACACGAAAATAAAAATAAAATACGAGACACCGAAAATATGATAGTGTAAGGACTAAGTTATTTTCTAGTAGTTTCTGGTGCTTGAAAATAGTTCCTTATATAATAGATTACATGGCTGAAAATTGACTTGGTGAAGCAATTGTCCCAATCATATGCTTACAGTTGATTTACCCTAGTTCACTTGTTGTTCCTTGGAACGATTGAGATGGAAACTATGACAATTAGCAGACATTGTGTGCTAGGTGATTGAAAATAGAATTTGTAAAGCAGGGTTGTTGATCGCTGGAAACATCATTATAAGCTGTGGTTTGTTGATGGAATCTGTCCTGTCTTCAAATCTATTAGTTTTAGGCTGCATTGTTACACAAACACTTCCTCTAATGTAGCAAGCAGGCTCACTCTTAGAGAGTTTACTTGACTGTTTGGACTGACACATTTATTTTTTAACTAATATAAGAAAGTTTAAGCCTTGAAGGTTTACTGCTAGACATAGAGTTTGCCTTGAAAATCATGGAATATTTTGTTTTTGAATGTAAATCAATTTCAGGTCCAATATCCTTGGTGAAACACTTCTCTAATAAAGATATAAAGAAAGCAACTGATGGTTTTAGGAGAATTGTGTACAACTCTTCCAAAAGAGTTGCTTACAGAGCAAAGTTTCAAAATGGCCATGCTGCGATTGTGAAAGAAGTCCGAGTTTTCGAATATCAGGATGATACTGCCTTCTACAGGGAGGTACAATTACTCGGTCGCTTGCATCATCGACATATTGCTGCACTTAATGGGTTCTCTTGCGGCCCTAAGAGGTTAATTTCCTAAGCTTTGTCTTGATGAAGTTTGTGATTTGTAGAAATGGTCCTGTGTCTTGTTGATTAAAAATCTAACTTTGAGATAAGAATGAGGAAAAATATTGGTTGATTATTTCTTGATCAAATTATGATTAGAATATAATACTAGTGCTATTGTATATTGTATATTGTATTACCAGATTATACGCTTTTATGCTATCAGGGAAAAGTCATAAATATCCGTCATAATTTCTGATCATTAGAAATCTGACCTCTGATCTTTGATATCTTTTGTCACCATTTTTCTTTCACAACCAAAAGACGTGCGAAATGCCACTTACTACTGGGAATCACAGGTTCCTTCGTCTAGGAGGTAGGTTATGTAGGTGAGGCATTGTGTCGTCAAACAGAAAGAAATTTACTCTTCCATTTCTTAGCAGGAATGCTCCTATGTTAGCAGGACATTTCGTGCAAGAACTAGGTTTGAGTTAGTACACTAACTTGGCTGTGTTTTCTAGCCTAATGGTTCTGTCTCTGAGGTAACCCGGACTAGTAGCAACCGATTCTAGTAAGTAAGCTTTTGAAAAGGCGGGTGGGTCTTCAGGCGATTTTTGTAATGAATAGTTTCAATCAAAATTACATCGATTGTAGCTAGTGATTGCCAGGGTTGGTGTGTGATCACCAAAGGTGAAGTAACCCTTCAGATGCTCTCTCCGCCCATGCCCAATACCCCCGGCCAGTTCCGCTGAGGCACAATTGTAAATTGTTCATAGATTGCTCGATCAGGACAAATATCTTAAGCAGATGTTTAATTAGCTCACAATCCTGGCAAAATATTAACTTCCAAGAATATTTAGATTCTAGCTCTAGTGATTTACTGAAAATTAGGGAATCCCTATTTTCATTTCCATGCAGTGTTCTTGTGAAATGTAATCATTTTTTCATTGGTTTCTACTTCCTTTTCTTCAGTTCCAATGGATCTCCATTCCTTCCTTTTTCCTTTTCATATCCATATTACATATGCACTACAAATGGATATGGGGCCAAACCCATAATCTTGTGTGTTAGTGCCCGAGGCTTTCATTGGGTTATGGCTCATTGGCTACTCTTTTCTTATTTTGTCTCATTTTTTAATAAGTAATCAGACAATGCAAATGCTTTTCGCTGCCCAAACGTATCATGTAATGTTCCCCAAACACCCAAGTCATGCTTTTCCAAGCTGTGGTCAGTGTTGTGACACTTCTAGATGCTTCAATCCGAGAACTGACCTGGCCCTGCCTTCATATTGCTAGAGCAAGAGACATTCTAATTGTGGCAGTGAGTTGACGGATATGTTTAATGTGAAAGATAACATTTTGAAGAGACCTTTATTTGAATGTGAAATTAAATGTCCTCGTGTCAAATTCAACATTTTGTTCCTCGTACTACGACATAAGGTCATCAATTTCTCCTTACTGCAAATGAAACTAATCAACCTACGTAATAGTATACCATAGAGTTTTTTTTAAGAAAAAGTATCATTAGATGGCTTTATTTGCTAAGTGCAGTGGATATCCTTTTGCTTCCTACATATTCTGGATGTGAATGTTCCTTTTCTTTGGTTGCATTTCCCTTTTTCTTCTTTTGTTCTTTTGGTTTCTTTCTCCGTTCTCTGATAGCATATCTTGTCTATTTTCAGGTTTCTAGTCTTTGAAAATATGGAAAAAGGAAGTCTGAAGGAACACCTTTCTGGTAAGTTTAAGCAAAAGTCTTCTCTTTTTTTTTTTCTCTGTCTACTTTGCGTTGAATTTGATGTATGTGCTGCTATCTATATTTGGTTCTTGCAGACCCTCTGATGACCCCATTAAACTGGAGGATAAGACTGCAGATAGCAGTTGGCATCGCTGCTGCTTTAGTATGTTCCTGAAACTGCATATTGCTATGTAGTCATATCCTGATCATTTCCAATATATGCTTTTTATGTTTTTCATTTACCACATTGAAGATATAGTTAGTGGTAGATTAACTCAAATGGCAAACTCCTCGGCACCGCCTCGATATTACGAAAATATAGACTCTGAATTTTATTTAGTGTGTCCCGCTCTTCTAAGAAATGATCATCGCCTAAGTGTTGGATTACTGATTGTTGTTTATATCTTGATTAAGGAATATCTCCACTTCTTTTGTGATCCACCGATGTACCACATTTCAGTCAGTTCAAGTACCATCATGCTGGATGAGAACTTCACAGCTAAAGTGAGCCTCGCAATCTTGAGCACCTCTCTATAGTAAATTGCTCCATCATCATATTTGTTGTACTTTTTTTTGGACCTGCTTTATCTTTTGTTAAAATAATGACCATATGGTTCCCTGTTACAGCTCTGTGATGTTAGCCTCCTTTGTTCTGTCGAAAACAACAATCCACTTCCGAAGTCTAAATGCTCCAAAGGTACAAGGCTTGCTTCTTATTATCATCACCTCAAATCATACAAGTTGTGACCTCTGTTCAGATTTTGCATTGCTTATTTCACAGAATGTAGAGATGACATCTGCAAACATACAATCTTCCAGCTTGGTTTACTGATCCTCGAGTTAGTCACCGGTCAATCCTCAGAAGAAGGAGGTGTTGACTTAGTT
Source organism: Solanum stenotomum (assembly GCF_019186545.1). NCBI lineage: Eukaryota > Viridiplantae > Streptophyta > Magnoliopsida > Solanales > Solanaceae > Solanum > Solanum stenotomum. Next base: position 2,458,371 of record NC_064292.1, read on the forward strand.
CAATGGGTTCAAGATTCTCGTTTCCGAAGAAGATCCATTCACCAGATGATTGATCCTGATCTCGGAGACAGCTACGATTTCAAAGAGCTTAAAGGTCTTCTGGCAGTTGCTAAAATGTGTGTACAATCTATTCATATGCCTACAATAAAGACCCCTCAAATTTTGTGGTATCTCCAAAAGAAACTGGGCAGGACTCAAGTAGTTTGCTGATGACCGGAGTCATCTGTTTCCAAGATGTTCACAAATATAGATCATAGATTCTGTGAGTAGACATATTTTTTCTTTTCTGTAAAGCTATGTTGCTCAGACTCTTCAAAAATATCATCGGGGTGCATGTCGGATTCTCCAAAACTAGTGTATTTTTTAAGACTCCGACATGCGTGCAGCATCAAAACTGAAGAGTCCACACAGATTAGTCTGTAAGTAGTCTGCTGCTTTTTGACATTGATTATGAGATTAAATCTCTTCATAGAAAAACAAGATCCTCTTCAACCAGACCCTTGTTGAGTATTTACATACTATACTAGATCAACATCCAAAATAAGACCCCTGTTAGACTGCTACAGCATGTTGCCCAGTTACTTTTGGTCATCTTGTAAAAAACAAATAAGAAACATTCTGCAGATCTTGTGCAATATTAAGTGTGAATATTTTTACACTTAAGATTATTACCTATTTGTATCATATTGTTAGTTTAAATATAGTATACATAAATTCCATTTGGATGTTAATATATGAATATATAGTTCTGAAGCTAGAAATTGTTTCACAAGAAAATTATATTTCTATTTCATTACTACTTCATTAAAGCATCAGTTTTTGGACTCCCCAAAACAACAGAATACAGTAAACCAAACTAAACTATAAGCAAAGTTCAAACTGGTAAATCTTTCTACATCTACTGTTGAGCACACTGTACTCTCTGTCCTCCACTACCAGACATCTCTTCATCCTCATCATATGCTTCTTGTTGTGCAGCTTGTTTCCTTCTCATTTCCTCCTCCATATTCACATCATGCAATGTGGTCTCCTCACATTCATCCAGTTCCATGTCTGAGTACTGTGATGTAGGTCTTGGTGGTAAGATTGCCTCCAGAAGCTGCACCTGTGGCAGGCTCAACGAATCCGGGAATTCCACAGTGAAATGAATGTACAGTTTACCCTTCATGAATGGCCTCTGGTAAATTGGCATTCCTTCATCATTGATCGCCTTGAATTGATCTGCAGTAGTTGGAACAAAAGGTTGAATCAAGATTGTTTTGAATAAACACAAGAAGCTTCAGGATTTAAACTTGATCATCGACTCATTGTACACACACACACATACATATTGTTCACGTCGAATGCACTAGGTAAGTATGAAGGTGTTACTAACCAGGTTTGACAACTTCTCCAGGATTTGATTTTATGAGGAGCTGTCTGCCATCCAAGTGTGTCAATATGAACTGGAAGCCACACAGTGCCTCAGTTAAGGTCAATGTGTGATCAACAAACAGATCTTCACCCTTCCTCTTGAACTTCGGGTGTTCTTTCTGCTGGAGAACGAAAACTACATCTCCAGTAATTGTATCAGGCTGCAACAATATTAAACCAGGTCAGCAACCACCTAAGGCTAAATCATCAACGTCAATGTACTAACACGTTAGAGATGACAAGTTTAGCTTACCGCTTCATCAGCCTCGCCAGGGAATGTAATTTTCTGTCCATTCTGCATTCCTTTTTCAACATGGACTTCAATGACTTTCTTCTCCTGTACCACTTTTTCACCTTTGCATTGAGGACAACGATCCTTATCATCAATTGTCTCTCCGGTACCCTTGCATTTATTACAAGGATGCTGCATTTGCTGGATCATTCCAGGGCCAAGTTGTCTGATTGAAACCTTCATACCAGTACCTTCACAACCAGAACACTTCATTGAATCACCAGACTTTGACCCCTTGCTGCAGTTACAGAAACAAACCAATACAATGTAAGAAAACATTTCCGCACTTATAGTGAAATCTCACTTCTCTATATCAGGAAATCCTTTCAACTCCAGACTATTACGTTTAACCATTTATACGCAAGTACGAAAGGGCTACAAACACTACCAGGAAATCAAAGAGTACGGATATCAGAGAGATACTAACCCACTACACTTGGAGCAAATAACATTGCGTGAAAGCGAGAGTTTCTTGCTTATCCCAGTGTATAGGTCCTCTAGCGACACCTTCAATGGATGCACTACATCGTCACCCCTCCTCTCTCTTTGTCCTCTACGACCACCACCACCTGCTCAGCACGCACACTTGTGTTATTCAAGTTTCAAACAACAATAACAATTACCACACCACAATCCCAAAAAAGACGAGCTGGTGCTATTCAACTTCAAAGACGAAAAAACTAGCAAGAAAACTTGATACTCCCTCTATTTCAATTTGTTTGCCTTAAGTCCGCTAAAAAATAGACACATATTGCCTTTCTTTTTTTGACAACTCTTCAATTTTGCCTTCTGCATAACTTTAGTAAAGATCAGAAAATTCAAAAGTCGTGTTTACCTTTTTTTAAAATTTGTATCAAATCGAAACAAGACAAATAAACTGAAATGGAGGAAGTAACACATAACAAGCATCACGAAAGCTTGATTCATTAGATCTAACCTCCAAAAGGACTTCCACTAAAGAAGGAATTAAAGAGGTCAAATGGATCATGTGTGCCACCACCACCACCCATTCCTTCTTTCAGTGCTTCTTCTCCATACTGATCATAAATCTCACGCTTCTGTGAGTCACTCAAGACCTCATAAGCTTGAGCTAGCTCCTTAAACTGCACAAGAGAACAACTGTTGTCAGATCAGCATAATAACACCACCAAAAGAGGATTAATTAACAACAGGAGCCATTCAAAAAAGTGTAGCTTCCCACTGGCTTATCAGCGCAGAAGACAACTACTCCAGAAACAACCATAACAATAAAACAGCACCAACAACACACAAAAAGGAAAGGAAAAAAACAGCTCAAAGTAGCATAAAAGCTATTTCTCCCAAATTGGAACAAAGGACATTCCCAAACTTCATGTCACCTGATGTAACATGGATATATATAACAACAGGAGATGACAAAAAGAAAAAAAAGCTATCTTTTCAGGATCACCACCCTTATCAGGTATTCAGGTTCATCTAAGCAGCTTTACTTCACAAAACCAACAAATACATGGAACTCTAAGAAGCACCTCAACTAAAAGACTTACACATCCTAAAAACACCACCTTTGATCATCTTAGCTCTTAATCTAAAGACTCTGAACAAACACAGCAGCATAACAACAACAAAAAGCACCACCCCAACACAAAAAAAAAGAGAGAAACCAGCTCTACAAGCATTCTTCCTCCCCCTCCCCCCAAAAAAAATCTTAGAACCTCCATTGGCTGGCTAACTGAATTTTCAGGTTATTAATGAGAGCTTGATTCCTCACCTTATAATCCCTCTTCCCCTTCCCCCAGTACATTTCTCCCAAATTGAAACTAAGACATCCCATTCTTCAAGAAACAATGGATGAAACAAGGATATAGCAGGCAGCAGGAAATGGTACAAAAATTAAAATGTACCTCAACTAAAACATTTACACAGCCAAAAATTCAGCATTTGGTAACTCTCCAGGTTAAACAAACATAACACCATAACAACAACAATAAAAAAAATACCAACACCACATACAAAGAGGGAAAAACAACTCCCAAATTAAAACAAAGACTTCACCTTTCTTCAAGAATAAACAAAAAGATTACCTTTTCAGGGTCACCACCCTTATCAGGGTGATTCTTCATAGCAGCTTTTCTATAAGCTTTCTTGATTTCATCTTCTGAAGCATTCTTGGAAACACCCAAGATTTCATAAAACCTTGTATTATCACTCTTTTTTTTTCCTCCTCTTCCAAACATCCTCTTCAATTTTCAAGTTTTTTTCAAGAATAGTATTAATTAAAAGAACAAAACACCCAAATACTTGACTCCAACAAGGATTCAAAAGGGGTGTATATATAGACATTTTTGAAGGCACAGGTGAAATGGGAAATTGAGAATAGTGGAGAATCCTCTAGAATTCTCTTCTTGCTGCTTATTCTAGATTGTTCACATTGAGAAAAAATAATAACATGGGAAGAATGCACCACTAGAGTTGAGGAAATTACACTTAGACCCACTATCTTATGATTTATGTTACATATTGGCCCTCTTATCCCCACGTCCTTTACACGTGTAATTGTTGTTATGTGAAATGATTCGAAATCACGATTATTTTCAATTTTTTCTTTTTTTTAGGTATCACGTTTATTTTCGATTTTCTCTTTCTTCTAGGTGTAACTATTGCATGTGAAATGATTCGAAATCACGTGTATTTTCAATTTTCTCTTTTTTATAGGTATAACAGTTGCTTTGTGAAATGATTTGGATCATGTTTAATTTCAATTTTCTCTTTTTTTCAGGTGTAACTGCTGCATGTGAAATGATTTGGAATCAGGCGTATTTCAATTTTCTCTTTTTTCTAGGTGTAACTGTTACTCTGCAAAATGATCTGCAATCATGTGTATTTTTAATTTTCTTTTTAATATGTGTAATTATTGTTTTATGAAATGATTTGGAATCACGTGCATTTTCCGTTCTCATATGTGTAATTGTTGCGTTGTGAAATGATTCAAAATTACGTCTATTTTCAATTTTCTCTTTTTCTAGGAGTAACTGTTGCTTTGTGAAATGATTCGAAATCACGTTTATTTTCGATTTTCTCTTTTTTCTAGATATCACGTTTATTTTCAATTTTCTCTTTTTTCTATGTATCACATTTATTTTCAATTTTCTCTTTCTTTTAGGTGTAACTATTGCATGTGAAATAATTCGAAATCAAGTGTATTTTTAATTTCTCTTTTTTATAGGTGTAACTATTGTTTTGTGAAATGATATGGAATCATGTTTATTTTTAATTTTCTCTTCTTTTTTTAGGTGTAACTGTTACATGTGAAATAATACGGAATCACGTATATTTTCAATTTTCGTTTTTCCTAGGTGTAATTGTTACTCTACAAAATGATGAGCATCAATCACGTGTATTTTCAATTTTCTTTTTATATGTGTAACTATTGTTTTATGAGATAATTTGGAATCACGTGCATTTTCCGTTCTCTTTTTTATATGTGTAATTGTTGTGCTGTGAAATGATTCGAAATCACGTTTATTTTTTATTTTCTCTTTTTTCGAGGAATCACATTTATTTTCGATTTTATCTTTTTTCTAGGTATCACGTTTATTTTCAATTTTCTCTTTCTTCTGGGGGTAATTATTACATGTGAAATGATTCGAAATCAAGTGTATTTTTAGTTTCTCTTTTTTATAGGTGTAACTATTGCTTTGTAAAATGATATGGAATCATGTTTATTTTCAATTTTCACTTCTTTTTTTAGGTGTGACTGTTACATGTGAAATAATACGGAATCACATGTATTTTCAATTTTCTTTTTTCCTAAGTGTAACTGTTACTCTACTAAATGATGAACAACAATCACGTGTATTTCCAATTTTCTTTTTTATGTGTGTAATTGTTATTTTATGAGATGATTTGGAATCACGTGCATTTTTCGTTCTCTTTTTTATATGTGTAATTGTTGCGTTGTGAAATGATTCGAAATCACGTTTATTTTCAATTTTTTCTTTTTTTCTAGGAGTAACTGTTGCTTTGTGAAATGATTCGGAATCACATTTATTTTCATTCTCTTTTTTCTAGGTGTAATTGTTGCTTTGTGAAATAATTCAGAATCACGCTACTTTTCAATTTTCTCTTTTTTCTAGGTGTAACGGTTGCATATGAAATGATCAGAATCACGTGTATATAATTTTTTTTCTTTTTTCTAGGTGTAATTGTTACCTTACAAAATGATCCACAATCACGTGTATTTTCAATTTCCTTTTTATATGTGTGTGTAACTGTTGCTCTTTGAAATGATTTGGAATCACGTGCATTTTCAGTTTTCTTTTTTTATATGCATAACTATTGTGCTGTGAAATGATTCTAAATCACGTTTATTTTCAGTTCTCTTTTTTATATGTGTAGTTTTTGCTTTGTAAAATGATTCGAAATCATGTTTATTTTTAGTTCCTTTTTATATATGTAATTGTTGCTCTGTGAAATGATTCGAAATCGCATTTATTTTCAATTTCCTTTTTTACATGTATAACTGTTGCTCTGTGGAATGATTCACAATCACGTTTATTTTCAGTTTCTTTTTTTTTTATATATTATGTAACTGTCGCTCCGTAGAATTATTTGAAATCACATTTATTTTCAGATAAAATTTACTAAGCTCGCTCTTTGCACGTGAAATGATATAATAATAAAAGTAATATTATTGAATTCGAATAGGTGTGCATATTATTTAGAAACATTAAGAAGAAGAAATCTTCATTTAATCGTCGATTTATAAATTATTCAATTGTACTTTTTGTATAAAGTTTCCTTCTTTAGGTAATTGTGTCGAAAATTGTCAAATATACTAGACCTGAATTTTAATGACATTATTTTGCTTTTAAAAAAAAGAATTTTAATGACATAGGAAAAATACTAATTCATGTTATATTAAGTACTTATTTGAATGTTTATGACATTGAAAAATATATTCATGTTATATTAAGTACTTATATAAATGTTAACTTCAATTAAGTAAGCATTATAATTAATAAGCTTAATCAATGCCACATTTCGCAAAGAACTTTTACACAACAAAATTATAATAATTTAATAATAATAATTACTAACCCTCAATTTCAATCAAATTGAGATTGATTGTAAATGAATTTTCATTTTTTTTCAATTTAAGCTTATTTTATGTTCTCATTATATATTGTTCTCACCAACATATAACAAAACAATTTTTTTTAATAACAACAATAATAATAATAATAATTCTTTAATTATATGAAATAATATTTGGAATTATTATTCATGGTCCACATGATGATATTAATGAGGATAAGCTTCTTAATGAGGACAAAATATGTTGATAGTTGATTAGATGGATGACTATATTTGATTAGAAAGAACCATAGTCATTTTTGTCAATAATTGGTCTATCATGGATTTCATTAGCAAATGTTAATTATGGAAGGGGATGAAGAAGATGTAAGGATAGGGACAGTGTGGGGTGGTATTAGAATATACATAAGAGCAATATACATATCGCGAAAAATGTTTTTCAATTTTTTTTTCATATTTGATTGACTTAAATGATTTTTTTTAAAAAATATAAATGTACTTATTTTCCTATAATTTAAGAAAAATAACTTCCTTACTAAAAGTAGGAAAAACGTTTTTCTAAATTCTCTTTCTACCTTACTACCCCATCTCCTAATCCACCCAAAATGCCTTAGACCCTTAGTCCCTCAACCTACCACCTTATGACGCGACTCACTTCACCCCTGGCTGGCTTGGGACTAAACCTAGAATCGCATGATCTAAGACTCGCGCTAACTTGGGTTTGACACGAGACCCTAACATGGGATTTGATGCTCAATCTAAGATTCTCTACAACATGGACCCAACTTCTGACCCAAATCGACATGAAACCCAACCTTAAACTGACATAGGACCAAACCCTTAACTTGAAACTCGACCAAGTTACAAGTTGGTGTTGGGATTGAGTCTATGGTCAAAGCCAAGGTAGGATATCAGAGTCAAGGTTAGGGTCAGATATCGGGTTGGTTTTTAGGGTTGGGTCTCGGGGTTAGATTTTGATCGGAACTCGTGGTCGGGCCTTTGGGTCTCGAAGTTGGGGCGATTTTCAAGGTTGGGTTTTGTGGTCTCGATTAAGGTTAAGTCTCGAGGTTAAGAGGTCTCGAGGTTGGGGTGATTTTCAAGGTCGGGTTTTGTGGTCTCTATTAAGGTTGGGTCTCGAGGTCTAGTTTAGTCTTTAGATTAGGGTTAAGATCGAGTCTTGGGGTTAGGGTTGGTCTCGAGGCCCAATAAGGTATGAGGGTCAGGTTCAAGGTTAAGTCTTAGGATTGGATCCTAGGGTCAAGGTCAAGTCTCGTAGTTAGGGTTGGGTCTTGAGGTTAGGGTTGGCTTAAGTCTCGAGGCTGAGGGTCGATATTAGGGTTAAGTCCTAGGTCAGTTTCAGGTTGGGTCAGCTGAGTTGGGCATTGATTCAAAAGATGGGTCAAATTCACAGTATTTGTATAAATTATACCTAAATGCTTATTTTTACTAACCGAAACCCAAGAAATAAGTTAGAAAAAAAAAATCATAATATTTTCTAAGAAAATGTTTTTCTTCATATTGAATATATCCTATATTATAAAAAAAAAGTCCTTATATTGTCCCAAATATCATATGTACTTACTGGCTTTTTAATGCAAATTGAGAATTTTGCCAGCTGATCCATAAATAAAATGAACAACTTTGTTGGATTATGTTGCTTATTAGGAAAAAAACTATGGTATTCATTGTCTTTCTTATATCATTATACTAGATATGAGACCCCGTGCCAGCATGGGGCCCAATATATGTTACTGTTTCTGTTTTAATTTATGTGGTACATATGAAATTTGAAATTAATCAATTTTTTAGTATGTTTTTATATATTTTAAGTTGCTAATTATTTGTATTTAGAGTATGTTTTACGTAAATATATTAGAAATCACAATAATTAACAAGTTAATATAAAAAAAAACTTATAAAAAATTCATTGACTTTTGAAATTTCATTTGTATCACATAAATCAGGACCGAGTAATATATATGAAAATTACATAAAACGTACTATAACTCACAATAATTAGCAACTTAAAATATCTATATATCTATATTTCTCCCAATTTATGCGGTATAGATGAAATTTTGAAAGTTAACAAAAACTTTTTATATGTTTTGAAATATTTTAAGCTATTAATTATTATGATTTATAATACTTTTTACATAAAAAA